>NW_009613692.1:55869-102773 GCF_000690535.1 Cariama cristata
TGGGAAGTGACTCATCCTAGAGCAGCTCATAGCCCACCAACTTGGGCCCTTTGGACTCAAATACCTTCATGCATGTGTTGTAGACAAGTGGTGTTGTCCCTGAGCAAAAGTATCAAAGCAAAAACAATCTCTGCTGCCATTATAGTTGCTGAAGGTCTATAGACTTAGTGAAACCCACAGAGAGGTTTGACAAACCAGGCACAAAGAGAGTAATTCACTTGTCATGCACAGGCATCTAGGACTCCTGGAAACACTCTAGGTACCTGACTTCTAGCTGCCATTTCAGGACAGTACGGCTCCTCTAGGTTTGTGCCATATATGTTCGCCTCCTCTAGATGTCTTAGATGCCTAAAAGAACCACAGATAGTACTAGATAACCGTGTCTGGGTGGCTGAATTGAGACCCCTAGATATTAACTTTAGGATTATATGAATATCTCTCTCTGTAGTCTTGACTAATTTTAATGATCAGATCTCCACTAGTTATAATGAGAGACTAGACACATAGCTCATGGATAGACAGATATATATAGACACCACTTTTACGTACCTTTATCTCGTGTATCTTATGATTCCCATCTGAAACTCATCCAGGTTATTAAGACTACTTTAATGAAACAGTCCCTTTAATTCATGACAATCGCTCTGGAACGGTGTTTGGAGTATAGTATCTATAATTTGCAGAAAGTATCCGTAGATTTGGGAGCTTACCTGAAATCACAGGTAACGATCTCTTTTTCCTTGCAACTGTCATTCTTTTGGTGTTAACATCCTGGAAAAGCTTGATTGATGTGATAGGCAGTGCAAAATCAAGTTGCCAAAGCAAGAGAAACTAGGCAACTGCTTACATTTACAATACATGAGAACAGCTAAGAAGTAAACAATTTCAAGCATTTCGTAGGCATAATCCCAAAGATCAGCTTTTTGAATTTATTATGCTTTGCATCACAGTGTTTTGCAACAAAAATGTAACATAATGTTATATTTTCACAATTTTGAAAAATATTTTCATTCTTGGTTAGAAAAAAATAAATTGAAATGTCTTCCACATTACTTTGTATTGCAGCAGAAATTTTGTGTTGGGATTTCTGATAGAAAATGTGATCATAAAATATACATAGTACTTGATTTTCCCCATAAATATTCATTTATATTCATTATTATGTTCATTTATAACATTATTCATAATGTTAATTAACATTTAAATGTTAATTATAATATTAGGAGTATGAGCCTCTAAAAATAATTCTTACTGTTTTTTGTGTCTGCAGTAATTTTTGTCTTTTATCATGCTTTCACTCTGCGCAGTGCTGCCTTTTTCTATGACCAGTTTCCCTGCGCTCTTCTATTAATCAACTATTCCATCATGTATGTTAGACGGTTAGAGAACTATTCCTTCATACCAGTCTGTGGGACTTCTCCAAAATTAGCACTATTCAAGTTTCACAGGTTTGTAATTGTAGTCTCTCGTGTCTTCCAGGTGTATCAGTCTAAAAGTATCCCACTGTGCCAGTGAGGACCTAATCTCCAGTGAATAAATGATTTTTCCTACATTCAGCATTTCTCTGATTTAAGGGCAGTGTTTGCCAGGATGGGTGATCTGGAGGTGGAGCTGAGATGCTTTGTCTAAAGCTGTGAGCCATGAGCGCTTCAGCCTGATTTCAGCCCTGATCCTGTCCCGCTGTCTTTAATTTCTGCCTTGATCTCAGCCCTGCCTTGTCACTGTAGGTGCACCTGGCAGGCTGGACCATGGCTGACTCGGGTCACCATTGCCAACCTACTCTGCTTTTTGCTGCTCAAGTACCATGGCATTGTGCCCTTGTCAGGCGCAAAGACACTAAATTCATGTTATTGTTCAGTGTCGAAAGGAACACAAATGACTGCTAAGTTGAGGGAAAAAAGGAAAGACAATTCTGCAGTATACTTTCCTAGTTTCACCAGTTTCTCTGAGTTGACCCAATGAAAATAAGCTCTGTGCAAGATCATGTCTTGTCAAACAGCAAGATTCTGTGCCTTGTGTGTTCCCCTTCAAAACAGAAATAATTTATAACAAGGAAAAAAAGTTGTTAACATTACGAGCAACATTGTTCAATGCTTAGCACTTTAAGACCCACAGGGAAGAGGAAAACATTAATTTTTCTTTTCATGCATTCCAAGCATTAATGTATAGCTTCAAGACAGTTAATCTTTCCCTTTTTTGTTCCTGCCAGTCCTACAATCTTTTTAGGGAAAGATGTATTGCAACATCAGCCAAGAAAAATGAGTAAGTCATTTCTTTTGCACGGAAGAGGAATGAGCAATCTGTCCAGATAGGCTCAAGAAACAAAGATGAATAACGAAATGAATAGTTAATTCACTAAAAAGTGCAGTGTTGAGGTCACTGAATTTTCACAATTACTGGAAATGGCTTTTTAATAGAGGTTGTTTTGAAAAGGTCATATTTTGATTTTGATCTTCTAAAACAGCATTTTTCAGCTTTTCATTTTAGCATTTAATTTCAGGATTTGTCAGTTTTTATTTAAAATGTGAGAATGGATTATAAACAATAACTTCATATTAAATTAGATTATTTTTTCTTTCCAAATTATCTAGGAAACAAACAAAAATGTTTAGTAGTGACCAGAATTTTCTCTGAATGTATCTGTTGTCAAAAGAAAACAATGTAAATATGTAAATATTATCTCACCAAGAAATACAGTAATATAGTTAAATGTATAATGCACACAAAAGCTTTCATTTCTCCAAAATGCTGAAGATTTGAAATAGGAAAATAATGCATAAAATAGACAAATACATACAAACAAATATCAATGTGAAGAATAAATTACATTGGTTCCACGTTACTAAAGTAATTTTCTAATGTAGTTTTTATTAAAAAATATGTTCACATACAGAAAAAGGGAGTAGATAAAATTTATTAATTCAGCAGAAATTTAAGATGTCAGTAAAATGATATCTTCAGAATAAGGTCTTGGAGAAAAAATTCTTGTTTTCTTATACACCAATTTTAGAGTCATTGGTAATAAGCTAGAATTGCTGATGTAGGCACAAAAAAAATTATCTTATATTTCTGAAATCTGATGGGAAGATTTCCTTAGTTAGAATGTTAAAATGCCTAGGTTTAAATCCATTTAATAAGGGTCAAACATACAAGAGAGGAAAAGGGAGTCAATGCGTTATTACCTTTTTTCTGAATTCAGGACAAGTTGGAAGTAAATGATCTTGCTGGCCTTGAAAGTAGTCTTCTAACTAATAAAACAGAAGATGAGATACTCTCTGGTGTCAGCTGAAGAAAGCCAAAGCAGAACAGAGAGGATGAGATAAATGGTCAAGCATATTTAGAAAATATGATTTAAAATAACTCCCTCCCCCCCCAAAAAAAAAAAAAAATCACAGAAAAAACCACATAGGCACTTTAAACAAAATCATACTGGAGTTCTTTTATCTTTCAATGTTAGCAAAATAATTTCTCTAAATTATTAGTGACAGTTTTCTAACTTTTAAAATATAATGTTCCAAGTGAGTAAATTCTAGGTTAATCCTCTTTTTTTTTTTAAAAGGTACTGAAGAAATAATTGAAACCTAAAAATTAATGGTGATTACTGCAAGTGATCATGATTTGGTTACTCTTATGTGGAAACCAATAACACACATTCTCTGGTGCATACCAGGAGCTATTTTCACATGCATACAGATAATTATGGGCTTAGTCAGCTGGCAAATAGAAACTAAAGAGAAAAATGTAAATAATTATCAGTTCCTTAAAATGCACAGTTGCCTAAAGACTTGTGGATTATTTACAATGATTTTCAGAGAATGAACATCTGTACATATATTCCAGTCAAAATATTGAATTGTTGACTCTAGTAATATCCTGGAGCTTTAATCTAAATTTTTCCATCTTCAGCTTTCACACTTAGTGTTTCTTCCAACACTTTCTGCTAGGCTGAAACTTCCACTATTATGTGTCTCTTCCTTATAGACTGTGATCTAATTACCATTTGTGTTCTTGTCGAACTAATCAGTTGAGCTCCTCAGGTTTTTCGTTCTAAAGTTGTTCAACCCTTTAGTAAGCCTTATTGCACTCCTCTGAATCCTCCAGTTTTCCCCCAAGCTCTTCAACATGAGAAATGTACTTCCCTTGGCCACCAGTAGGAACAGAATTAATACATGCGGGGATCACATTAACTTTTTTGGCTGTGGCACCAGAGTGGATGCTCATATTCAGAAGATCATCCAGTAGTATTTTTAAGTCTTTTCCAGCGTCACTGTTTTCCTGTGAAAGTTTTCTGCCTGCAGCTGTGAGAGACATTCCAATATTTGGCCATACTGAAATTTGGAAAGTTATACATACTTATATATGTACATCAAGTGAATCAGGTTTTTTAAAAAATCTAGTCGACTAGTCACATGTCGACTTCCTCATAGCCAAACACTCCTCTTGAACGCTATCTGTGGATGGTAAAAAGAACTTTTATTATTTGACAATGATTTTGCTTTTTCAACAAGAGCTGACATAAGCTTTAAATTATACTCTGAAAACTTTTTTCCTCATAGGATCTCCACAGAAGTTCACCTAATTGGTAAAGATTTATTATTTATAATCCCTTTTTGAAATCTACCGTTTAACCAGTGTTTAATCTATCCGGTATGCACCACACTAACTTTTTGTCACTCAAGTTTCTTAACTCTAAGGTGTGTGGCACCAAGTCAGGCATTACAGAAATCTGTTGTACTAGCACTTGTGCATCTGTTAGATAAACTCATATTCTAATAAAACTAAAGTGAAGTTAGTTTGGCAAGATCTATTTCTCAAAAATATGTGAGGAGTAACATTCATTACATTATCATCTTATTTTTTAAAGAGTAAAGTTCAAAGAAGTGTTCAATTTTTGAAGCAACACAACAATCATTACACTGAACAATTTTGGAGATGTGCTGGACATGTTTCTAAAGTGTCTACTATTTTCAAATGCTATAAATAAACAGGAGTCGGGAGCTCATCTGTGGAACTCTTGGCTCCTGGTATGTATGAGGTTAGCTTAGAGGATTGCAGCTACTCTTCATATGCTTAAAACAGTTTAAAAACAGTTGCTTAGACAAAACTGTCTATGAAACAGTTTAAAATCTCTCAGTATACAACAAAAACCACCACACCAGGATACACTGAACATACAAACTATCATTGCTGGATGAAATCAGTACTTAGGGACCACAAGAAAAAGACTCCTCCAGGTAACTAGTCCCTTCAAATCCATGAGGAGCTTTAAACAAAAAAAGGAGAATTTACAGTTGATTTTCAATGGTCTTTGCATCATGATTATACCAGCTCTCATACATTAAATGTGCTACAGTCAAATTAAGTGACCCTTATTAAGCAATACAAGAAAGAGCCTTTGACAGGAGGTGAAAAATGCTGCTCCACAACTCCTCCTCTGGATTTTTCCCTTGGCAGGATACACCGACGACAGGCAGAAAACAAGGTAGCAGGTAAGTACAATCTGGTGTTTGTATGTCGCCTGGCTAAATTTAGCCCCATGGGTGTGATTGGAAACCCATTTTTTTTTCATTTCTGTTTGAAAGCAGTTCTGTCACAGGCATTAGGATGGCTCTGGACTCTGCCTGTTTTGTAGGTCAGTGTCAAGGCTAAGCGCTGGACTTACGGCACAAGCTGAAAGGACTTCAAACGCCTGTTTGGTGCTGTGCGTACTGATCAGTTGGACTTTGGCAGCTGTATCCCAGTGCCTCTTTTTAGTGCTTTGGGCTGGACCATATGACCACAATAATTATGCTATATTTTGTAGTGTTAAAGACATTCTTTTTATTCCATATACTTTTGCATTTCAGCAGCGGTCAGAGTGATTTCCATGCATTCGTCAGTCTGAGTTAATGCAGTGCTATGCTAGTCTTTGGTTCCAACACATTAGGTAATTACTCTACCACACTGATGAATATTAAACTTAACATTTTAATGCAAATTTTAATTTTCCAAAGGACAAGCATCTTCTGTGTAATGTAAAAGCAACAGGCTTTCTATTCAAATCTTTCATTTGAGCATATTTCAACCTTTGATTCTATTGAATATTTAAAGACACTCTTTAATCCATTTTTAAAGTTAAATGATACTTTTTGCACACATTTCTGGCTTAGAGGTGGGGTTTTTGTTGACTGATTACATCTATAGGGCTAGGAAAATTCACTCCTTAGGTGCACCTTAGTCTTTGAATCCTTTGTCTGTCAGCAAGCAAGAGAGTTTCTCCTGGATTTTCTTTAATTTCACTTTCTTATTGAAATTACACATTTTAACTAAAAAAAAACCCTCTCCATGGCAATTTGGATCTAATCTTCCCAGAGCTGGCTAAATCTTGATGTGAGGTGAATATATACTACTACCATAAATTAGTCGCTTTCCTCTGTATATTCTTCCTGTTGAATTTGCCTTTGATCTTATCAAGACTTTCAAATCTTGAACACTTGTTGAAGATCTTCTAAAGAAAGCGGCGCGAAATTACATATTAAGGAAAATTATTAGACTTTTTCCTAATTACAGTTTGAGGCTCATTTAAAAGGCACCAAGGGAATGAAGCATTTTAAAGCAAGTTGAGAGGAATTACAGTACCTGAAGGCTGTATCTCTTCCTGCTAGAGATTCAGTTGTGATTTCAATTAACTCCTGTAGTAAGTTACAAGACGTTGCATGTGTATTAAAGGGACAGAGCCCCCAGACAAAACACTTAGGAGCAAAGCCTGTAGGAGGAATTGTGTATGTAGCATGAGAATGTGCCCTGACATTAAGTGCATGGTGAGTTAAAAAAATCAAAGCCCTTATCTAACCTGATGTTCTTTAAGGAGCAACCTGTTCAGAAATGAAGTGTGTCTCTGGAAGGTCAGTTACAGGATATACACAGCCAAAAGCACTAGGAGGGTATCTGTAGATGTCTAAGAGAATCATTATGGAAATATATAGCTTTATGGTGTGAATATTTTTCTTGTCGTAAAGCACTCTTCATCACAAAAATAAAATAGAAATAACTTTATAATTTCATTTCTGGTTGACACTTCATCACTCCATCTGTTTTGTCTTTTCAGAGACTGATGTCTAATATTAGTCCAGTTATTAAAAGGTAAACACAATTTTGACATACAGGCAGGTTTACATCTTCTGATCCTGAAACTACATGGAGAGCATCTAAGTAAAAGCTTTTTTTTTTTTTTTCTTTTCTCAGATACAGTAGAATGCTCAAAGTGTTTTAATAGGACACTGCATAAGTACTATGCTGTATTTTCAATACTATTTTCTTTTATCATCCTATTTTCTCTAGCATCAGAGTTCTCTTTGTTGTTGAGGTTGTGTTTTTTATTATATAAAATTTCATTTCCACCTTCTTCTGAGTTACTGTTTTTCCTGACCTCAACTATCTTTTCTCTTTCATGTATAGCTTATGGTTTACAATCTCAGACTGTCTTCTAGAAGGAAGTTTCAGTTGTAGATGACTCTTAACTAGAGAGACATTCCAATACAATAGTGTTGTTTATCTTCATTAAAACCTTTTGAAATAATAGTGCTGGTATTGGAACTGATCTGGGAAAAGAAGAAATACAGAAGTCTCCACCCACCATGAAAGAAACAATGGGTAGTTTAGGACAAATAGAACATCCATATGAAGTGTCAGCTAAAATGATCCAGCACAATTCATGGTAAATGATTTTTCCTGTTTTAATCACACATAACAAATTTGCAGTCATTGCCTTATCCCAAAAGTCCTTGAAATTCAGTTTTATTGGTGAAAAGGAGAGGGAAAATTACTTACCTTAGTTGCTTTACATAGTACTCAGCTGCATTTTCTTTAATTTTCTAATATGCAAGGCTTATTCCAATCTCTGCAGCTGTTAGTCTAATTGGATGATTTCCTGTTTGAAATGCAGAATAATTTAAAGTGACTAGCAGTTGTTCAGGGAACCTCCCTTTCTAGGACATAACTTAATCTGACATATTCAACTCTCATCAGAGATTCAACATCTTTTCAAACTGATTACTGCTTCCTCCATCACACTCTAAGTTCCTTGACTTCCATTTAAGTGCTCCAATTTAGAGCTTGATTATTCAAATGAAACTAAGAGGAAAAATCAAGCCTATTTTTTTTCTGAATGTGCTTCCTCAAACAGTATACTACATGCAGTCCTTCGTAGTATTTACTAGATTCCTCATCTTCTGTGATGCAACAGCAAGCTCTGTATTTTGGTTTTTACCTTTACTGAGATTAAGGATGATGATATGAGGGAAGTCCATGTTGCATATAGTGAATATCATCAGAATTTATCTGGTGGAACAATGTTTTCATTTTGGTCAATGAGGACAACAGATTCTTTTGAGTCATGAATCACATGAAGGCGTCAGTTTTACAAGAAGTACAAATAATCAAGAAATGATATTTCTTTGTACAACCTCAAAACATAAAAGTTTGTGTCTGATTTAATAGGCCCAAAACTTCATGTTAGGCAGGTCATTTTGAAATCTAAAAATGCTGAATATATGAGAGAGAATATACCCCTTACCAAGACAATTACTCATGCATGTGGCCCTCCAAGGAACCTCATTATATCTGGCTCCTGACAAAACACTGTTTATCATCTATCTTTTTTTTGGTTTGCATTTGTTTTGTTTTGGTTTGGTTTCTCTCACTGTATCATGTATGCCTGCAGCATTTTCCTCTTGGTAGGGAAAAGCCAGAGTCTTTTCTCTATATCCTCTTGAAAACATGAAAATTCTTTCTCAAGTAGTTGTCCAGGAAAATTATCCATGTACCTCTCATTAATGTTAATGAAGAGTTACTTGGCTTAAAACCTATACCTGCAGAATAAATTCTTGAATGGTAGGTAAAGGAAAAAACTTTTGCAAACATAGGTATGCAATAGGCTTCAAAGGAGGGAATGAGGTTTCTTCTGGGTGGAAAAAAATCTGGGAGGTCATTTACTGAACCATAATGAGAACAGTTCACCTGAGGTTTCATCTAGAAACTTTCCTTCTCTGTAAAAATGTCTGGAGCATGAGCAGCTCACTTAAAAAAATGACTCAGAAGATAAAGGAGACAAATAAGATTTCTTAAGGTGTACACTGGGTCCGTGGATATCACTTAAACTCAAACAAATGAAACACATAAAAAAATCAAATTCAGTAAGTGCATCCTAATAAGAATGTTGCACGTGTGTTCATGGTGAAGGAAACTGAAACACCTCTCCAAGGATAAATTTTTATCAAGATTTTCTAGCTGGCAACTTAGGCTTCTGATGAAAAGTGGCAATCCTCTCTTGTTTCAAGCTGTCATTCCCGTTTTGCCCTACATTGCTACCAGGCAAGTTTTTCCTCAAAGGTAGAATGGAGAAAGGAGTTCAAAAGTTGAAAATAAAGATGCCTAGGGTATAAAATATTGATTTTCTTCATTATTTCTAGGGGGAACATGTTACAACTGAGGGCCATCAGTGAGCAGTGTATACACAGTTATATGCATATTTCCTTTTTATTTTTTGCATTTATTTCTTATTATAATTACTAAATTTTACCAGGTCAAGCCTAAAAAATTAACAATAAGTTTTCTAAAAGTAATTGACATGTTTGTGAATAATCAAAATGAGACTAGCAAAAAAATGTCCCTTCACAAGACTACCCATTTAGTAGCACAAAATCCACTTTTGGCTGTGCACAAACATAGCGTTCTTCTAAGTAACGGACAGGGTATGCACAAATCTCATAGTTTTATGGTCACCTTGAGTAGTCAAACTTTTTTTCTTTTAAATTCATTATCAAGTTCGTTTCTCATTTTTATTAATTTCTGCATGAATTTAATTGTGCATCATACACGATGAAGGAAAACGTTTGTGCAATATTGAGGCATGTATTAAAATGCACCTATGTAGACATGAAGCAATGTACTAAGTGCCTTAAGGCTCCCATGAAGGGGACAGGACTTGCTGCTCCAGGAGATCCTTTACGGCTGTGCCTCTGTTTGCAAGTAGTGACAGACCAGTTGGAGTGGATCATCTGTAAGGAAACCAATTGGTGGTGAGGTTCTGGAGTATTTGTTTTGTTTTGTTCTTTACTTTAGGCTAACTCTACTTTGTTCCCATGGACTGAGTGACTATTGACTGACAGAGTGCACTAGCCATCATCTTGGAGCTCCTCTTTCAGTCTAGTTTCATCTAAGAGGATACATACAGTTCATGATCTCCAAGACAACTCCGTGGTGTGAACTAGAACCCAGAGGAGAGCAGGGAAATCACTTTGGATGCACACTGCTGGCCCAGTCTAATTAGATGTAACCTGTTAGTCCAGTGTTTCTACATGACACCAATAATAGATTGCTACTGAGATCTTTATGTAATATTCTCATGAAATAAATCAATGTTCTTTGATACTCTGCTAAATTCTCTTCTTACCACATTCAAAATTAAGAAAATGGTGAACTGGATTGACAAGTTTCTTGCTGACTGGGGCTAATATTTTAGCTCTCTGTTTCTGCAAAAGAGGGTAAATGGAATATTCTTAAAAGAACTTCTTTAGAAAAAAGGCTTTTTAAAATTTCTGTTGGTTTCTTTTGAAGCTCAATTTTTTTATGAAGCATCTTACAGATGTAGCTGTGCATGGAAAAAATCAGTCAGCAGAGATTTAGAGCTAGTTAATGAACACTGCTTTACAGAGTTTTTATTTAGTAAAATTAGATGGAATTGCTTTAATCTGTTTAAAGGACCCATTATCTTGCAGCTAACGTCCAATAATTTGTCTTACGTAAGCAATTAGAGTTAGTAGGAATCTCAATATAGCAGTTTGACAGAAAAGTTAAATATAGATATCATCTGCACGCAGTGGAAATGGTGATTGTTTCTTCTAAGAACACAGTCCAGAAGTGAACAAATATGAAAGAGGAAAGTTCCCAGAAGGCATTCTTGGCTCAAATCATAACAACTATGTTAATCAGAGCTTTGTTTTGCACTGCCTGCAATTGCCTTTCAACAGTCAGTACAAAAGTTAGCAAAGTCTAAGCATTCATGTGACAAGAATAACTCCCTCAAGAGTGGGAACTGAAGCTGACTTTCTCTAGAGAGGACATGGCACAAGTGCCAATGTAAGCACTTGGGGAAGGCTTGTAGCATGGTAATTTTAGTAAAGGACTACAGGTATTTGGGTCCAGTTCTCACTGAGAAGTACTTGATTTGTTTCCATGCACCATGCAGTCTGAAACTGATGAAAGACAATTTCCGAGTTATTGGATGACTGCCACGTATTTGTACCTGTACAACACTATCTCAGACAATGTTTTGTTTACTTTTACGCCCAGCTGTCTGTAGTTCCTTGGTATGACTGGAAATCCCTGACCTTACAGATTGTTGACCGCTGTATTGTGAGAACACACGAACTGATCAGAGCAAAGACACAAATCAATTTCGCACAAAAGTCTGTATAGAGGCTTACAGTTGTGAGGAACGTTTTGGTGGAGCTACTCCTCTGTCTCTAAATTACATTAGAAGTTGGGTGGAGTTTATAATAGTATAAGTATATCAAAATATAGCTGTGCTGCCAAATCAGGGTGAGAGCAACAGGGATCCTGAATTGGCTGCTGCCAATAAACTTTTGCATGCCTTTAGCAAGGCACTTTTCTGTACTGTGGCACATCTTAGCGACTGAAATGAAAATTTAAAATCCAAAGTAAATACAGCAAAAAGAATTTGCAAAATAATATAAATAACTTATTCAGGGACCTTTGATTAAAAAAAAGAAAAAAGGCATAGATAGCAAGCTAGACAAAAATTAGTCATACTGTCTGTGGTGAGGTGATTATTTTTTGACAAATGAGCCTGAAATCCCCATTTTGAATGTGATGGAAGTGTTCTAAGTTTCAGTTATAAATTCCCTGTTCCCTTTTTATGTGTAGTTCTTCCAAGTAGGAGCTTTCCCTCAGATAGGCACTCAATATAAAGCGGGTATGGTAACAGATAAGTAAAAAAACCTGCTCTATAATCTGAAAAGAAAGTTTTCAAAGTGAAGGGCAGTAGAAAAGCTGAACAAAGGAGGGCAATAAAAGAAGTCAGGTGTAGGGGGTGGGATATACAGCAATGTTTCACCAATTAAAACGGTTATTAAAAAAAAAATTGCAGCTACCCATTTTTATGATGAAAAATCCCAGGAACCTTATTAATTAATACTTGAGGAAAAAAGTTACCTTCACTTTACCAAAAGCCCTGTGGTAGTTTGTAAGATATGTAATTTCTGCACCTCTCATACAAAGTACTATTACAAAATATGTAGTGTCCTGTCAATGATCCTTTGCTGTTAATGTACGTAGTGTCTGGCTGTCCTTAGGTGAAAAACAAAAACATGCTGAAAAGCAGTCCCTGAAGATCACCTCTGCAAGAAAGACGATCTCTTGTACCTGAAACGTATTACAGACCAAATTGAAGCACAGAAAGCCTTTTACAGCAATAAGAGCTCAAAAGCACACCTCTGAATCAGCTTACTGTTTCTCTGAGTCACTTTCCCAATTTGCACTATAAATTTTATGAATTAGCAGAAAATAAAAGATTTGGGATTTTTCCCTTTTTTAAAAATAATTGATCCAGGAGTTTTCTTTCTTTTCCATGTTAAGATATTGGATTAGGGTAGCAATGACCTTTATTTTGAAACAAAATCAAAGATGTTAAAACCTCTTAATTAGAACAAAATTTTTGGTATTTCCTTGAAGTCTGAAATCTGGTTACAAATAAATTATCTTTGACTACAGTTGTTTCTTTCCATAACAGATTCCTCTTGGTTTGTCATTTGCAGACCTTTGACTAGTGATGTGCCCCTTAGACTGTCTCTGAAGACACTACTGAATGTTCCATGACAATTTGCATTAGCATGATCTTTTTCTGGTTTCAGTTTGTGCCATTGAACTTAAACTGCATTAGTACCTAGTAAATTAAGCTGCTGTTAGAAATTACTGGAAGGTGACAGCTCCATTTTGTGACAACTTCTAAGATTTTAAAATGCATTTGTTCAACTTCAGAGTGAGGAAATAAAAATCCTGTTTTCTCTGGAAAAATGAGTGGTGTCAAAATGTTTATTTTTGTTTCAAATTTTCATTTTGACCTCTCCTTGTCTCTCTAGAAATGATTAGAGAGTCTGCCTTGGAAAGCAGAAACCTTTCTACTTTCTATGGCTAGCATCACCAAGATCTATCTAAGAAAATGTTGCCTTTGAAAACTTTCTTTTTGACAGTGCAGAGGAAAAATTATGCCTTAGCAAAAAATATTGCTACAACTCTTTCACAGGTTTATTATTCTTTTGCTGGAAAGAAAAAAAAAAACTTTACAAAAATTTCTCTGCAGAAAAGGTGACTTGTCAATAGCCTTTTCATTGAGCAAAATCAAACAGAAAAAATATAACCAGATGAAGGTGTTGATTGCATATGCGGTTGATCCCCAGTTATCTGTTGGAGTTGAACATAAAGGAAGCAAGGCAAAGCATACTTAAGACAAAAATATACTAAATGGTCTGCATGAGAAATGGTCTCTCAGAACACCCAGAAGGCAATCTTTCCAGGATAATTTGCAAGATTTCTTCCCTGACAAAAATACAGGAAATTAATTCTTTATGTCACTCTCAAGAGATTAGGCCTTACTTAGAATGGGGAGCATCACTGCAAACTCTTCACTAGTCAACAGATTTAGGCTCCAGTTTGATCACAGAATAAATCTGTCTTTAGGTCTTGTGGTATGAAACCAAAAGAAAATCCCATGATGCAAAGTAAGAAGCCAATATAAACTCATTCTGTATGGTCAGTTTTGCTCAAAAGATGATGCTGTGCTAACTTTGAAGTTTCAGGTTTTCTCCTGGAACAAGTTTCAATGTATTATCTGTTTTCCTACATGCCTGAATAAAAAGGGTTTAAATGCTGTACTGTATGCTTCAGTGTTTATTTGAAGAAATGCCCGCAAGCCCTCCTCCCTGTCCATCTCTGCCCCCAGTCTGGATCAAATTTGTATTTTAAGTTATCTGGCAGCACACAGATACAATATTAATGGTTATTGAAACATGGAAAAATGGTATAAAAATGACTATTCTTGCTAAATACTCAGGCTTATTGCAAACAGAACTAAGTAAATGCCTGTTAGTTTACAAGGTTGGGGTACTATAGGTAATGACTCTGTACTGCCAGGTTTTTTATAGTGCAGCTTGCTTTGTCTGTATTCATGACTCTTGTGGTTACTTTGTCTTTTGTTTGCTTGCTAATGAAACCTAGTACTAGAATTTTTCCAGCCTACTGATGTATTTTTGTTGGTGCTGCTGTCTGTCAACTGAAAAAGGGTGCTGTGTGTGCCTTCACCATACTGTAGTAAGAGACAGGTAATGAGAAATGGCCAGCAAATGAAGAAAAAGCAATTAAGCACTGCTGCCAAGCTGACTTCACAGACACAAAAAAAATCATCTCTTTTAAAAACTGAGTAAGGAGAAAAGTAGTACGAGTGCTACAGCTGGAGTTGTCAGAGAAAACCCACTTCAGAAAGTAAAACATACTGCCGAATTAAGGCTTTTTTTTCTAGCTCATCAGAAAGGAGTTCCAAAATGAAAAAGCAGATCTCACCAAATAAGTAGTCAAAAAAGAGAGAGAACCATCTGTTGTATCATTTTTCCCCCCTCTAGGGAAAAGGGAAGAGCTTAATAATCTGAGTCAGACACCTAGAAATAGGAGACCTATGGAAGGGGATTTTTTTCCCACTACAGCTTGGAGAATTTAAAATAGGATGGGGTGAGGAAGGGAAAGCCTAAGGGTAGAGGAAAGGGATGAAAGAGTGAGGAAATAGAGATAATTTTAGAAATTTTAAAGATTTATTTCCTCTTTACAGACATTTGAAGATGCTATTTACAGAGAGTAACATTTGCAAAACAATGTCGAAAAGTCAAGTATTAGTAGATACATCCATTAATGCAAATTTCACGGGAAACCCTATAATTTTGCTATAAATAGATGTAGCCATGGGTCCATCAGTTTACAATAAACTAATGTTATCAAAAGGTGGATTTCTGCTGAGAAAACACATTGCTTGAAAGATAAGAATACATTTGAAGATTGAGTTAAAATTCTGCAACCGCTTTCTTGAATATTCCTCAAAGATTAGGATAATATATATTTTCTGAAGTGGTAGCCATGAAAAAGAGTGACATTACAGAAACGTAAAATAATCAAGCAATGAGCACTACTGTGTGACTGCAACCTCCATTTCACCTTGAAGTTCCTGTAGATGGAGTGTCAGAACACAGATTAAATATTTTTCCTGAGGAGCTTTCAGCTTAAGTCCCAGAACTACAACCAGGTCCTACAGGGCGACCTGGTTTGAAGTTAATGGAACTCTGCAAGGATGCCAAGGTCACTTCTTGCCAAGCCTCTGGGAGAAACTCAGCCTGTGTCAGGTCTGACAACAGGAGCGATGACAGTAGACAAAGTAACCCTGAGGCAAAGTCTGAATCAAAATCAGGTCACATGTAAAAGAATCATTGTGGTTGCACTTGTTTGCATCAGCTGAGAATCTGGCCCTCGGGGAAGGAAGGTTAATGGCAGATGGTGGAGGGTTCTGCAGATAGACTTCAGAAAAGGCAGTGAAGCCACACAGCAATGATGAAGATCTCTGGAGGCAGAATGACAGAAAGTGAAATACTGGATCTTGACTCAGCACACTTTCATTCTCCTCTTCATTCCCTTGTACTAACCTTTTATTTATGTTATATATTTTTGCTACTCTTCACTCTAAGATCTATTTAAACTGAAACACTTAGATGGTTCAAAACTTTTTTGTTATGAAAATGTGATGTCTTCCACACTGGGTTCAAGTAATGTCTAAGGTCTTTCAAATGATATTGCTAAAACGGCAGAAGAAAAAATAGAGGTTGCTGCAATGGCCCTCATAAATGAAACCTCTGCAATGTGGTCAAAATCTGACACAAGCTAACTGAAGGTTAAAAAGTGGTAAATAAAATTGAGGTTTTTTTCAGAGCAGATTAAATGAATATAATCTCTCCATCCTTATAAAGTACTAAACTGATGGTATTTAATAAAAGTCCTCTTGTATCACAGATGACTGAACAACAGGACTTATGACCAAGCAACTATCTTCTGCTTCAGATCTGCATACCATGATCCAAAAAATAACCTTGAACACTCTGTTGAGAAAAAAAAAAAAAAGTCCAGTATTTCAGACGATGTCCAGCAGGAAGATAGAAACGACACTGGCAAGGGCATGGAGCCTAGCAGAGCCAGGGAATCTGGAAGGTGAGACACATCAGGAACAACATTGAGTTGCTTCCTGACAATAAGTATTTACCAGCCAACTAAAGAAAGGAATGCAACTGAAACCAAAATCCCTCCCCTATCAGATTTTTGCCCTGAAGAATAAACCAAAAATATTAGAGGAAAACAATTTGAGTCCTGTATGACGTCTTCTATATGTGGAGAGTTTTCAGATTGCATAGAGTTGGACAGCAGTACTAAATTAATCATAATCAACAACAGCTATTTAATGATGAGGCTAAGGCTGCTATCAGAGGCACCTGTGAAAGTGATTTTGCTGTTCTTAACACTACATTCAGATGGAACAATGGCCTCTTTCTCTTCTGAGGTATGCTATACAAGAGGGGTGAAGCACATGAAAAGAATTGTAATATAGATTTGCTGTCACCACAAGATACCTCTTTGTCAAGAGCACACTATGTACAATCATACTACAGGAAATCAAAGCTTGATTGAAAAATGTAGAGCTGCCACAGGTAAAACTATGGTACCAAAAAATGCCATTGTGAACACTGGAAGCCAGGACAGAATTATAATTAATGACAAAAAAAATTGTCAGGTAAGATCTTCCCTTTTATACATTTTTTTCTCCCTCGTATTAAGTCTTTATATTTCCCTTGTGAGATTTAAACTTTAAAGACTCTTGCTTAGAGTCTGCTTCCCACACTAATTACAGACACTAAGCATCTGTTGGAATGTCCTCTGGTTACCACTGGAATTTTAACTACCACCATTCCCCACAGTAGAGTAGTTAAATCTTAGTGTTTTACGTCTATGTCCCATGTACTTACTATGCAGTGAAACAGTAGTCATCTGAAATATGCAGCCAAGTTCTAAGGCATTCTGATAATGCAGGAGATAAGGCAACCATCCACAGATCTTTTCAAATGAAGTAACTCTGTCTTCCTATTCAGATATGCAACTTCTAATTACTGTTTGTCTGAGAATAGTCCATACAATACAAAGTTCTCTTCAGCTTTTGTCTTACAAAGGTAACACTGAAAGAGAAATTGCAGATCTCTCTTCAGCATTGCAGCTTCATTCTTCACATCTGTTTGTTAGTCTCTGAAAATTGTTTGCTTTCCTTTTGGAACTGCACAGTGATTAAAAAAATCCCATTGGCTCAGAAAATTCACTGGTTTGTCTTTCTGATATGGCTGTAAATTTTATTTTGCTTGTAGAACTGGGAATTCCTAAAATACTCAATCTTGGCTTTTGTGCTTTATTCAGATGGGGAAACAGTCAGAGCTCTATTAGTTTGCTCAATTTCAATTCTGTTCCTTGGAGTTTATCTGCTTTACCTGAGCATAGAGTCTTTCAAAATAAATGTTCCCAGCTACCAAACCTATTGTATAAGATCTTGCATTTTGTATTTGTTATTCAGTTTTCTAGCTTCCCTCACTCCAAGGTTGATTCATTATCTCCGCTCTAAGACTCATTCAGGTCCTACCGTTTCACGAACCTTTTCTAGTACACTGATACGAAATGTTGTGGTCTCCTGGATTTATTTTGTGTGGGAGCTTGACTGTTAAAGCCATGCTGTTCTTTTTTGTTTCTTGTGAGACACGTATTTTGAGTACAATAATTTAACCACAGTCATTTTAGAGGGGTGAAATAGTATTTCCAACAGCAACTGCATAAAAAACACTCCTCACTGCATCCCAAATTTGTATCTTAATGGAGCATTCTCATCTCAGCTACACAGGTTCACATGCAAAATGGACCTTAGGTGTCCTAAGTTGGATTTCAAAATTTTCATGCCTGAATCCAAAATCAAGACTCCCCAAGCAGTCACTGAGTTGCTACCTAATCCTGGGACCATCAGACTTTTATGAACATTGCACTTTTGAACTAATATCTTTCACAACATGCTGCAAGTGTCGTATCCTAAAAATGGATAAGACTGTCGTAACTCAGTCAAGCCCACTGCAAAAGCAACAACAACAACAAAGGCATTTCTCTTCTATAACTAGGGGAACTTGATCCCTCTGGCATTCTCAGTCCATAAGCACTGAACTGGGACCCATGTAGGTGTAGCTAGCATCTTGTTTGTGCACTAATTAATATCCATTTTTATATTGGATCTAGGCTATGAGGTTCAATTGCCTCTTCTCCCTTATGACCTTCTGACAATTTCTAAACCTCACAGCAGGTGCTCTACAGGATTCTGTAAGATATTTGGAGATAAAGGAAGGGAAGCCATTAGGATGAAGGGAAAACACTTTTCACATTATCTTTAATACAGGGGTTCTGGCATTCTGCTGGGTAGGCAAAGCACTGAGTGAATGTGCTACTGATTAACCAGCTTTAAAACCAGTACAGCAACAGGACCTAGTGGTTGAACTGGAACTCATGTCTCCCTTGCTGCCAGTTAACACTGCGGGTAGCGAGCTGTCTCCTCATGCATATGAGCTTCAGCTGACGAGTGATTTATGACTGACAGTGAAATAAAAACTTTCCCCTCAGTTCTATCTGTCATTCATCTACTTCTGCATGTTCAGCTCCTTGGGGGGCTTCCCTCTGATCTGACAGCTCCATGAGCACCTATCATTCTGTTTCTACGAAGACAAAATTTGCCTTTCTGAGGAGTTACATTCTTAGTTTCTGCCTTATTCTTATCGGAATCTAGTGGAAGCCTGGTCTGCTGCTCTTGAGGGGCTAACTCAGAAGTCATGCTGCTGCCACCCATGTCTGGGATGTGATCTTATAACACTACCCAATACTTAAAGGGGGCCAACAAGAAAGATATGGAGAGACTCTTTATCAGGGAGTGTAGTGATAGGACGGGGGATAACGGTTTTAAACTGAAAAAGGGTAGATTTAGATCAGATATTAGGAAGGAATTCTTCATGGTGAGAGTGGTGAGGTGCTGGAACAGGTTACCCAGAGAAGTTGGGGATGCCCCATCCCTGGAAGTGTTCAAGGCCAGGTTGGATGGAGCTTTGAGCAACCTGGTCTAATGGAAGGTGTCTCTGTCCATGGCAGGGGGGCTGGAACGAGATGATCTTTATGGTCCCTTCCAATCAAACCATTCTATGATTCTATGATTCTATGACTGATGTCTTCATTCCTGGGTGGACTGCAGCTCACATTTACTTCCCAGAAGAACGCACGAACAGCCAGTCTATATTGTGTTCTGGGGAAGGATGCATATTCTACTCCTCCTGTTGAAACCAGCCCACTGTACAATATAAAATATGAGAATGACAGGACCAGAACTGGAACCATCAACTCTGGCAGATCCAGACCTCACATATGTAAAGAGTTCTGCATTGGACATAGAGCTAACAGGCAGCAGACTACCTCCACATTTTACATACGGTGGCCATTATCTGGAATTTTTGGACAGTGTGTAAGAAGTCAATTCCCAAATCAGTGAGGTGATAGATTATATCTAAAAACAGCACGTTAGCACCCAAGTTGGAGGATGTGGTGGTCCTGCAGAAAATGGAACCTGATTCAGTGGCCTAGGAATTAGTGGTTCAGCCAGGAAGGGGAAAATCTGATGTCCATTACTTAATTTCCCAGAATTTAATTTTCAGTCTTTTTTCCCCCAAAGAAAACTTTCTGAAAGTGAACTGAATGTCATGACTCTGCAATCACCTAGAGCAAACACCTACATGTAATTGTTGTGATGAGCTATAAAGTACTTCAGAATGAAGCCATTGAATTGAATAATGTTAGGTACCTAAACCAACAGCTTAGGATTGTTAGAAAATTGATCCACTCTTACCTAAACAGGTGCTTCAAACAAAGTCCCAAACAGAGCAGAATGCAAGCAGCCTGGATCTCACCTGGATATATAATCTTAATCCTCCTAACCTCTCTTGCTTTGTTAAAATGCCATCTGACCCTGGATGAAGGTAAAGGCCTGACACTCTCCAGAATCATCATATCCTTGCCTCCAGGGTCTCATCTGCTTGGTGCTCTCAGAGCAAGTTTAAGGGCTCCGATTCTGTTCAAAATGTGCCTGCAAACATGCCCATCTGCCAATTTTTCTGTATCTAGGGCACTACTGAGGTTAAGGACATCGTAGATTCAGGTGGCTCCTTTGCCTGAAAGATTATTTTACCCAGGCCCCTCCTCTCTTTTCAGGCCTTTTTGTCCCTGAACTGTTGGGTGTGTCAGGATAGGATGAAAATAAATACATTCAGTTGTTGCTGTTGGAAATCTTTCTACTTTGCATGAAAGCTCTAACTATTCAGCAGACCCAAGAGAAACTTGGTTTCTCTCTCTTTGGGAAAACACAAAAGTAACTGTAAGTTAGTGTTTGGGGCACGTCTGAGGAGGAAGAAAAACTGGAATTTTGCCTTTGCTTTATTATTTTACTTCTCTATTAAGTATTTGATGGACTAATATTTAGGCTTCCCCTCCTTTTCTAGATGAGTTCTCTAATCAAGACATTTTAGACTTGTGGTTGCATTTTCTCTCTTTCCACTAATTTCTGACACTAAATTGTTCCAAGTTAAACAATAGGTTTGCTGAAAGGGACTAAGAACCTTCTCCACACTCTGTTCCTCGAGAATATACAATATCTTAATGATTAGGTCTTTCTTGTATGGTAAGAGATATGGGTTCAAACACTCTTCATACTGTAACTGCTGTAACTGTAGGAAGATTGTTGCTTTCAATGGGAATTTTTTAAGATCTTCCCTGTGTATCAGAAATTGCCAAATTATTTTCTGGCAGAGGTAAGGATGAAGGGAACAGACCAATCCAAGGGAATGCAGGCACAAGGTAGGTGACTTCAGTCATCTGAAGGAGGGAAGGAGATCTCAGTGTATCTCCTGCTTTCACTTTCTCCTACGCTGCAGCTCTTCCTCTTGCTTCCCAGCAGAGCAAAAGATTTTGTCAGCTTCTACTCCACAAGGAAGAGGAAAAATAGTCCCCTGAAGGAAAAAGCAGATGGGATCCACTATTCCTTATATATCTTTCCTTTCTTAAAGTACAGTAATTGCTTTTCCTCCAGTCCGAAACCTAGGGATCATCCTTCACAGCTCCAACATCATGATCTGCTGTTTTGCTATTCACTTCTGGCTCAGGCTTTCTGGCCAAAACCTCTTCTGCCCACGCTTTCCAATCCCGTTAATCTTACATAGGCCTCATCTAGGTAATTTTCTGTCTTCTCAGAGGTGTAATGATACCTTGGTGTGGCTGGAAATCACTGTGGTAGGAATCTTCTATTAAGTGCTGGGCCAAAATAGCATTTTTGTGATCCTTGATTTAATCTTAAGAGGGAAGATTATGACTCCATTGAATTTCATAGCAAAATTTTTATTGAGCCAGGACTTAACTCTTCATAAATGTTAGAGGGGTGTATATAGTATATTTTGCTTTTGTCTCTTTTTATTGATTTGTTTCATAGACTTTTCATTTTCCACTCATACACAATATGATAGAAATCATAGTTTTGTGAACATGCCTTTAATGAATAGCTGTGGTTCAGTCTTCTCACAACATCATTAAACCTCACTGATAGCTCACCTCTCATTAAATCACAGACTACATCACTAATTACCAATATTAAGGATATAAAAATAATTTTCCATAAATGTAAACTGTCTGAAAGAAAGATTTTCCTTTGTTCTATTAAATTCTATTATAACAAAAGAGAATACATTTACGAGACAGAAGTATTCTATCAAACGTTTTATTATGTCGTTAAACCTTAAATATCTTCCAGCTTTCAAGAAAGGAGAACAGATTATGCATTTAGGAGACTTCATAAACAAAGCTTGAAATTTTATTCAACAATTAAGGAAGTAAAGGAAAAACTTTTTTTCACATATTTTTCCCATGGATCCTTTTTTGCACTCACTTAAATCTGAAATAATATGAATCATTATAAGTGTATATAGATGGAAACAAACCTAACTTGGGCTCTACCATGTAGGCTAGGGTTCTTTCACAGATGTTATTGTTGTTCATTATTCAAAGGTTACTACCGAAAAAAAAGAAGTTCTTGCTGTAAAGAACAGGAAACAGGAACAGCAAGGCATAATTGCACCTATAACTGTAGAATATAGTTAGAATATAGTTAGGTGGCACACTATCAAAGTTAGCAGCAGAAAGATACTGTGATGTATTATTTCTCATTTTGTAAAAGCCACTTTTGAGTTGCCATAAGATTAATAAGTGTAAAGTTCAGGAGCTTTCAAAATTCAGGTCACTACTTTGTTGAGGAGATTAAGTAACTTTCAAAAATGCTTTAAGAAATTTTTAATTAATTCATCTTCTTTCTGATGCCTCCAGAAAGGGCTGTTAAGAGCAGAATGCAATTGGGGATCAACACCCAAGGCTTAAGTAAACAAATCTGTTGCTAAAACCAGTCACCTCTGACAAACAAACTCCTCCTCACTCTCTACTGAGCTGGTGTGGTGCGAGAGGCACATGCCTGCACCACGGCGCTGAGCGCGGGCAGAGCTCTGCAGTGCTGGCAGGCAGCCCATGCATGGGGGGACCCCAGAATTCAACCTGGGCCTGGATGACACATGAGGCAGATGATCTTCTTTGAATGGTAACAGTCACATATGCTGAAAATGAGGTAGGAATTACTGCCAGAAGGCATTGAAGAGCTAAAAACGCTCTCAAGCTCTACTTGAAAAAGGGATTAGATAAACACATGGAGAATGGGTCCATTTGTGCCTATTAAAGCCAGTGAAGCAGATGCAGTCTCCAGCTCAGGTGTCCCCAACTCACTGACTGCCAGAAGTCCTACAGAGCAGAGAGCTGCCACGGTCTGGAGGACACCAATTGCCTTACCAGCCCTGTCTGGCCTCCCCCTGAGACCTCCCCCAACCTTGTCCACAGCCCAGGACCCCATTGCTACCCTGGAGGGCCATCAGGCCCTGCCACAGTCATGCCATGGCAGGGACAGTCTCCAGCTCCCATAGCTCTGCTCTACCAAGCCATAGGCCCCCCTGAGCCAAGCCCAGCCTGGCCTTGACCTATCCTGGTCCCCAAGGAGGTGTCCATGTTGGGGGCTGCAGCTGCACTGGGTGTCCTTGGCTGCCCTGCTCCCTGTCTGGGGCAGCGGGACAGGTCCTGGCTGCCAGGCCCTGCCCTGTTTCCTCAGGGAGCCCCAGCCCCACGGTACCCTGGCAAGAACTTCTGTAGATTGCCTGTTGCCATATTCATCCCTAACCTGGTCCTGACCACTGTCTAAGCTACACTGGTCCCAATATCACAACAAAAAATAGTGAAACCCAAGCATAAAGGTAGCAGGCTGACAGCTGCACCCAGACAAAGCAACTTTTTTGTATTTGAAAGATATATGCCATTCAAACACATCGTTTCCTGCAGCATTCTTGCAGAGAAACTGGCTTCTCATGGCTTGGACGGGCATATTCTTTGCTGGGTAAAACAGTGGCTGGATGACCGGGCCCAAAGAGTGGCGGTGAACGGAGTTAAATCCAGTTGGTGGCTGGTCACAAGTGGTGTTCCCCAGGGCTTGGTACTGGGGCCAGTTCTGTTTAATGCCTTTATCAATGATCTGGACAAGGGGATCGAGTGCACCCTCAGTCAGTTTGCAGACAACACCAAGTTGGGCGGGAGTGCTGATCTGCTGGAGGGTAGGAAGGCTGTACAGAGGGATCTGGACAGGCTGGATCGATGGGCTGAGGTCAATTGTATGACGTTCAACATGAACCAGTGTTGAGTCCTGCACCTGGGTCACAACAACCCCATGCAATGCTACAGGCTGGGGGATGAGTGGCTGGAAAGCTGCCCGGCGGAAAAAGACCTGGGGGTGTTGACTGACAGCCAGCTGAACATGAGCCAGCAGTGTGCCCAGGTGGCCAAGGCGGCCAACAGCATCCTGGTTTGTATCAGAAATAGCATGGTCAGCAGGACCAGGGCAGTGATCGTCCCGCTGTACTCGGCACTGGTGAGGCCACACCCCGAGTGCTATGTTCAGTTCTGGGTCCCTCACTACAAGAAAGACCTTGAGGTGGTGGAGCACGTCCAGAGAAGGGCAACGAAAGTGGTGAAGGGTCTGGAGCACAAGTCTGATGGGGAGCGACTGAGGGAGCTGGGGGTGTTTAGTCAGGGGAAGAGGAGGCTGAGGGGAGACCTGATCACTCTCTACATTGACGTGAAAGGAGGTTGTAGTGAGGTAGGGGTCTGTCTCTTCTCCCAAGTAACAAGTGACTGAATGAGAGGAAACGGCCTCAGGTTGCACCAGGGGAGGTTTAGATTGGATATTAGGAAGAATTTCTTTACCAAAAAGGTTGTCAAGGACTGGAATAGGCTGTCCAGGGAAGTGGTGGATTACTCATCCCTGGAGGCATTTAAAAGATGTGTAGATATGGTGCTTGGGGACAAGGGTTTAGTGGTGGACTTGACCGTGCTGGGTTTACAGTTGGACGTGATGATCTTAAAGGTCCTTTCCAACCTAAGCAATTCTATGATTCTATGCCTGAGGAGATGACTGGGCTCCAAGTAGCTCAAAACTGGTCAGACAATGGGGTCTTCCTCAGGAAAGTGCAGTAGGTCTACAGAGGCTTGAAAACACATTGGAAATAGTTTGAAAATAGTCATATTGATGTCCAGTGTCTATAGAACAGATATTTTCCAAATATTACCTCTGTATTAGCAGCTATAAAGACAAGCAAGTTGAGAAACTCAGTAACATCAAGGAAGAATGAATGGTTATGCTCCGAAAGACATCTTGCTTTTTTAAAGAAATAACTGAAGCTTATACTTTGTCTTCTTAGTTGGTCACAATGCTTTAAGTGTTCCTAGACGCTTTAGTGTGACAAGACAAAAAGTGGGAGATGGTGACTCTTGTGACTTCACAGTAACAAATATTTTGTTCAAGCATAAAACAGTAAGTTAATGGACTTTTCATGAGTGACGGGTCAATGGATTTACAGTCAGATTGACTGCCTCATCATTTCAACAAGGAACTATGAAGGAGTGATAGAAAGTCTTTTCTTTAAAGAAGTTGACACAGAATCGATCATAATTTACCAACAGACAGCACTGAAGTTAAACTTTCAAGTAATAAGTAGGCTGTAAGTACCATCAGAGTTCATTTTAACACAGACAAACTGGAAGTCCATGAAAAAAAACAGATGAGAAAGTTTGTCAGAAAGCTCCTGTTCAGATGACACAAATCAGAAAGTGTACACTGATTCTTACTTCTCTGAAGATACTGCATAAAGACACCTGGACGAATGTTCCACAGAATAAACCTGACATCACGAGGATTATGTAGCAACACAAGACTCTAAGGCCATAGCTATAGACAGAAGTGGAGTAGAAAAATATTGCAGCACGAGATAAGAAGTCATTGCAATAATTAAAGTGTTGATAGAAAATTGGCTCAGACAGCCATGCCAGAACATACCAGACTCTTCTTCAGCAAATTCCTGTGGGAGGACTACCAGATTATTGAGTATCTTCTGAAAGTTCACTTCAGTAGAAAAAAAAGTGTTACCTTGCCTAATACTGGGATATAGATTGGCAAGAATTAACATGATCTAAGCCAGAATGGAGACAGGAAAAGATCTAGGCAAATACCTTAATGCATCATGGCAGTTATCTTTCAGTAACTACAAAAAAATGCGGATGTGGTTCAAAAACTGAGAAATAGTATAACCCCTCTCAGAATACCATGAACTTGCCAAAATCATTTGGGAGTCTGGAAAATGACCCCAGACTACAGCACAGTTTCTGCTGATTTCTAATAATAACTAGTATTTCTCTGAGAGTTGGGACTGACGAAACCTGGATGCTAGTACCTCACCCTTTCCTGTGATCTTGGACATTGGAAAGGCTTAGTAGCTGAAGGATCTTTCCTCTGCCTAACAACCTATTGTGTCTTAAGATTTTTGAGACCTCTACTCTCTCAAAATTTTGACCAAGATAGAAGACTGGAGAATAAATTTTGTTTATGTTTGAAAGAGGAATCATAGAGCACATAATTAAATTGCCTGTCCTGTCTATGTGAGATAACAGTGGGGGATGAATCTAGTCAAAGTCCCTGTGTATTTTACTAAGGCATCAGACTAATGTGGAGATTCTAGGGTGTTTATGCAGCTGACTAGAACTGATGAAGGTGTTACATGGCCAATATAAAATCTTATCAGAAGTGTGATGCCTTTCTTGCTCACATGGCAGAGTAAACTAATTACTGTGACTTGCATATGGTTATCATATGAAACCTTCTTTAGATCATCCATAACAAATCTTAAGTATATGTAATAAATCTTAAATGGATACATAAAAAATAACAGGAGAATGCATCCATGATGAGATAGAAAATTATTCATTTCTGTTTCACCAGTTTGATTTAATTTGATTGGATTGGGTCATCATAAGAAAAAAGTTCAACAACCGAGAAAGAGGGACCACGAAGAAGAAAAGGTTGTGATGGCATGGTAGTCCCACTCTTTCTGCATCTCCAAATAAGCATGAGCATTAAGCAACAAAGACATTGGGAAGCTTTCTGCCTTTGGACTGAGATGGCAGGGGAGATTGCCATGTGCTAAATACATCTTCTGTACGATAACAGAAAGATTTTACAGCATGAATATAACAACATCTGGTATCCTCACGACGACCAGATAAATACAATTCAAATCTGTTGTACACTTGAGGTGACAAATGGGTGAGAATTACTGAACTGGTCTCTCAGGTATTAAGTGCCAGTATCAGGAAGGAGCATAGTAATGCAATGAGCTGGACAGTGCTCTGCATTGTGTGGCTTCACAGGGCTATGCGAAGGCCACAGGACAGGAAGCAAACAGTTTGTGAGCTTTGCAAGTTTTACATTTAAGACTTTGCCTTAAAAAGTAAAGAAGTCAAATCTTCAACCAAATCTTTGATGATGAATAGTGAATAAAATTTTATCAATAACGGTTTGCTATTGTAGGATGTCTTATACAACAAAATCTTTAACAAAAAAAAGAAGTTGTTTTCTATGTTTCAAAGGAGAAGGGAATTCAGGTTTGAGAAAGTTGCTACTCTACCAGCTACAAACTCCTCTTACAGTTTTAAGAAGGGAACTTTCCTTTCTCCATTTGCTATCTAATTCTGAGAGCCTTATATACAGAGAATAAAAGTTTAATATGTGTGTGGCCCAAGTGAATTCAAATAAGATTGCAAGTGTGTTAAGGTGTTATTTTGCTTAACGAAAGATGTTTAAAATCACCTATTTGTGATTTTGAGTTGATTTATATAATTTTAAGGAAACAAAGCCTTTCCTGAGAAAAAGCCAGACTGCTTGAAATAAAACAAAAAAGCTAAGTATCCAGAAATTATTCTGCATTCAGAATCAACAGAAGTAAGGGGAAGCTTTGTTGCTAGGAGACTGTGACTAGAAGGTATCAGGAGAGATTGGTTTATTTTAAAGATTAGAATCTGTAATCAAAATACTTAGCAGGTAATAAAATAGCTATATGTATGAGCTCAGGGCAGACCAGGTGAAGTATGAGACAAATGCTAGAAAGCTTATGAGAAGTACAAATCTTTGAAAACAGTTCAGCAATCGTGACATACTGGCCTGATAAGAAGCTCATTATTTGCTTGCTTACAATTAGGACAGAAATTCAGTTGGGATATGAATTAAGGAATAAATAAATATTGATGTATATGTCAAGAAGGGACTGTGATTCAATTTATTTCTGGTATTTACATGGTGACAATTTGTAGGTCTCCAAAAGGTTTTAAATGAATGGCTGTAAACCATGTTGCAGCTACAGAGAAAGAGTTTCTTGCAGAGAAGAGATGAAATTATTTTTAAAGTTAGCTCAAATTTGCCAAGTGGTTTCAGATAAAGGAAGGAAGTTTGAAAAATTTGAAGCTTTTCATACCTACAATTTAAAATGAATGGCTTTATGATAGTTATATAAATGTTTTGTTTTGCAGAAATTTAAACCAAAAGTAATAGATATAATTGAAAATATGAAGAAAAATTAATTGAGAAATAAATATTTAGTTTTGACTTTAAAAAGGTTTTTTTAAACTGAAAGTTTTGGAGGTTTTTTGGGTGGAAGAAAGATGTTAATTTAGTTAAAATGTCTCAGCCCTTCTACTTCAGTGTGACTCAATCAATGGAGAGGTAAACTTTTTATGGGATACATGGATGAACCACAGAATTAAAAAAAAAAAATTATTTCCTTAGTTTGGTAACAGTGAAACATTTCTTGCTGGTGTCCATATTGCTGCATGGCAGGAATTTTCAGATATATAGATCTACTGAATATGTGTGAGAACTCTGGATATAGGCCATATGTAATTAATTACGTCTAAAGTTGAAATATTTTGGATTAATAAAATATGATCAAAATAATTTAATATAATGGTTTTCTTAAAAAAATGTACAATTTCTGAAATGTTAGAACAAATATTTTGCCTAATTGTAATTGACTGGTATTTTTTCCTACTTTATTCTCAGTTTCCATATGACATTTCAGGCCTTTCACTGGGTGGTATTAGAGAGATGTTTGTTATAAAGAAGATACTATCATAAAACTTGTTCGTATATGAAAACATCCCTCAAAGACCAAAATAAAAACTCAGTGTGGCATATGACTTCCCTCATGTAGTCATCCTAAAGCATCAGGGTGGTTACTCATATTTTCTGGTGGGAGGACATCCTTCTGCAATTTTTCTTCAGTGCCAAGCCAGCCTGTTCAACACATAAGCCAGTCAGTTACAGTTAGGCCCCCTCACCTAAGAGTCACTTAGAGATTTTAACTTTGCAGTGTCAAGCCCTTGTTCACAGCAAGCCAGATGAATTTCCAGCACCACATGGTAGCCTGGTAGCTCATTTTCAGTTGTGTTGTTGTACAGGGTGAAATCTTTGCTTTTACCTGCTCTTTGATTTGTACATTACTTGCACACCCATCCACCTTTTGGAAAATACTTAGAGGTTCTCATTAGGTTGAATAACTGTGATCAGTTAAGCCTAGCATGGTTTACATTTAGTGTTCTTTTGAGAGAAGGAGTTAAGGGAATCTTAGCAGGTAAGATGTTGTATAGCCCTAGGAATTGAATTAGCAGGTGTGGCTTGAAGGTGTGACTTAATGATTTGTGAACTGTTGTGTAAATTAAGTGAGGCAGGATGTTTTGCAGCTCCTCACTAAGGAGAGTTCCCGATACAGACCAGCAACTTGCCTTAAGGACCTGTTAAAACCTATCCTGAAGCAAGAGCCAGGGAGCAACTGAGTTTGCGCAAGAGCAAGAGATTACTAGTGGTGATGAAGAGGAGCCATCAGCCTTCATCTCCACGACCCCCGACGAGCGCCATCGGGAGGAGTCCGTGGAAATGACTTCTCGGCACTCATTTCAATACGGAGCGGGGATAGCTCATCCCTATGTATAGGCGTGTTGGGACATCTCACGTATGTGCAGCACTGACCTGTATAAGTTTGAAGCCGGTCGCCACGTGGGGCGCGCACGGCTTTGGTGGGACTACCCCCCGTGCTGCCCAGTGCTGAATAAACATACCTACTTCACAATCTTACAGATTGCGGAGTCCATTTTCCACATGTCACTTTAATCCTTTTCTATCCATAAACATTATTTTTCACATGTTAGTAACTAAGCAATATCAGAATTTACAGAACCAAAACTAACAAGAAATTAAATCCTCTGTATTACTGAAATCCACACAGATCTACACGTCCAAATTCACTTCTCCGACTACTGGAAAGCTAAACCGTTCTATCATTCTATGATATCCTCACCCTTCTGCTGTCTGAAAGTATTCATCAAGGGGAGACACATTCTCAACAAATTATGCAAAGTCCAAAATCACTCAGACACTTTGTCTTTCTTAGTGTTAATTTGCACATGCTTGCTTTACAGTAGCAACAGCACCTTACAGCAAAGTGCAGTACCTGCTTTCTAGAGGAGGGTGAAATGATTAAAAATTATTATTTTTTGTTTTAAGGTGGGGTTTTAGTTCATGAAATTGGCAAAATGGTATCAAGGTTAAGGCTATGAATTTTCTGAATGAAGTTTCATATATTCAAGCATATCTTCACATTGAGATGCTCTGACAACTTGCAGATATATGTTCTGTTAAAAAGAACCTATGTTACTATCAGCCAAAAAAGAAACCCCCAGTTGGGATCTGGAAAATAATTTATTAAAATTAATTTAGTGATTTATTTCTTAAAAATGTGAATATGTTCATACCAACGTAGTGGTTGAGCTGTTCCAAGTTGAAACCTCGTTTATATATAAAATGAGAGAAAACCTTATTTTGGGAACATAAGGTCTATACAGACTTAAAAAGCAAACACTTGTAAAAAAAGGAAGAGATAATTAGCCTCAATTTAGAGACTTAAAAAGCAAACACTTGTAAAAAGGAAGAGATAATTAGCCTCAATTTATATGCAGAAACTAAGGCACAAATGCACATGCAGCAAGACTCATTCGAACAGTTGTAGCTGTCTATGTGTCCTTATCTACATGTAAGCCCATGACTTTAGATTCCCTTTTAAATCAAGGTTGAAAACCAGGCACTTCCAAGATGTAATTCTCAATGGCAACTAAAGAATTAAAGAATAGATAAATCACACCCTAAAAACATCTTTTTCTCTCCACCAGCTACAAAGGTAGCTTAATGTCTTTATCTCTGTTAACAACTATGCTTCTGCACAGCTTGATTTAGTCCAATGAATTGCATCTGGATGACTAAAGTCACATAGCAAAGCTGTGACAGACTTGGAGATTGAGTCAAGGTCTCTGGAAATCCCTATCAGCTCCTTATCAAGCCCATCTTTTTCTTTGCAAATGATTCTTGATCATCTGAAAGACAAATTTGGATGCAGTGTGTGAATTCCTGTGAATTCCATGTTTCACAAAATCATTTAAAGATTCTTTACAATTTGTACTAATTTATCAGGAGCTTAGGGAGACTACCATTTCATTTTTGTCTTCATCAGTAGGTAACTATCAAAGCAAAGATCTCCTTTCCTAAGAAAAACAACAACAAAAATGGTCTCTAGATATAAAGGTTTAATTCATTGTTTGGTAGAAATATGTCACGCTCTGCTCAGTGCTGTTGGACACTTAAAATTAATGTATGCATACCACATACATGTACTGCAATATCAGTTTTTCAGAAATTACTACTAGACATTTATCTGCAAGACAATTTGACTTTAAAAGTACTGAGACAGCACACCAAATTCAATCACATGCATACAAGGCAAATTTTCCTGTCTTTTTTCATTTTGCATTGACTTTAGTGGGGATTGTAGTATTTTGGCAAAGAATCAGACCCATTGACCTGTGTAGACCTATACCAAGAGTGGGTTTTGGGTCTCACTGTAGTGTGACACTCCCCAGAAATCTTTCTGTCTTAGCCATGAAACCTCTATGCTGTGATCAGAGGATAAAGCCAGCCTGTAATAGATAAGTCAATCTCAAACTGTTAGTATTACTGTCATATACACATTTTGAGTCTGCATAAGGACACATGCAACAGTTAGAATATCAACCTACCTTGATACCTTTTGATGATACCAAAACCAACTGGCCTACACTACAGGTTTATGACTATTTGTTGTGATACTTGTGTTCAGAATCTAATAAGCCTACCACTGTTGTGTGGTATTCAGAAATACATAAAATACAAGTAAATTTTGATCTAACTGGTGCCTCAGAAGTGATTTGCTAGTTGATGTGTCTGATTATTTTATAATTACCTCATTAAAAAATTCTCTGTCAAACAATCTCTGTGAGCAAGCTCCCTGCAGCAAAATGCTTGAGTTGCGTAGATGTAAATCTGGAGTAAATCAACAGACTTTAGCTCAGCAGCTACTTCAGGTTTTGTGATTTATTGTAAATCAATGTTTTTCAAACAATATTGTGGATTTTTTTTAACTCCAGATCTTTCCTCCTCCCTGAATCCCAAAGAATCCAACAAAGCCATACTAGTGATTCTTCCCTTAAGAGAAAGAGTTGGATCCCATAAGAACAAATTCAGAATCATGGAATGGTGGAAGTTGGAAGGGACTTCTGGAGATCACATGATCCAATCTCCTTTCTCAAGGTTTTTAACGTTATTGACAAAATATATTTTTTTTGGTAGGCGTTTTATGGACCTGTTAAAAATCATTCATATGTCTCCCACAACCAATGTTCCCCAGTGAAAATCATTGCTCTAAATCCTTTTGTGTGTCAATACTTTTTGGTGTTTTGTGTAACAAACACAGCTATCCATTTATTATTCCCTATCCATACCCCAAGACAGGTAGATATAAGCCACCTCTGATCCAAAAACTATGCAGCTACTTTAGTAGGTAAACTTAGTGAGGTTAGTGTTCAAGCTGATAAAATCTGCCGATGTCTTAGTAGGTAATGCATATGGTGCTACATCAAGCAAAGCTGTATGATCTTCCTGTCAGACGAGACTCTGATTCAATGGACTCCAAATATTGCCAAAGCAAAGTTGTGCCTATCTGTGAAAGGTAGAATATACATACCAAAAAAGGTTTTCTTACTTTCTGACTAAAGAGTTAATTTGCTCAGAGAAGGATTGTTTTGGTTTGTTTCTTCATTTTCTTATTTGAGTAGGTAAGCATAATAATAATTGACCTTGATTTAAAAAAAAAAAAAAAAGAAAGAAAAGAAAACAAGAAGGACTCGACTCCAACTATGGATTGTATCATAAAATAGCTTTAAAAATTTACCAGTTGTATTACTTTAACTGGTTGATACTGACAGTCAGCAGTTACCAGAGCACAGTGTCCACTTTGCTGCTTTTCTAAAATGTGCTATTAATGGCCCTAGGACAAGGATGTATGTATTACTACGCTGAGCTAACAAAACATTAATTGGATTAACTGAGAGCAGCTTGGAAGTTGCTGAAAAAAACCAGAGGATTGCAATGGGCCCTCAAAACACATGGTTGTAAGGCCGTGAAAGTGCAAGTACAGAATGACACCAAAGGCCACAGAGCTCTAAACACAAATCACAAATGATTGATCAATCACTGTTCATTAAAGGAATGCAACCTGGAAACTGGGTAAAACTGGATTTAGACCTAATCAACAGAAAAAGAACAAGTTAAGGTGATTTTCATAAAAATGTAAGAATGACCCAAAGCAGACTCAAGAGCTAAGATGAAGAAAACTTCAATATCACAGTCCTTCAAAGAATGAGGTAAGAACTTGGGTCACAGATGACTCCCCCACACTCCAGTTCTTGAGGAAAACCTTTTATGAAGCTTATGATCTAATGAGGAAGTGAAAGGGTGAGCATAGTATCAGAGAAAGGAGAGACCACAGAAAGTCTGTCTGTATCAGTTTTGGCTAAATTATTCCTGAGAAAGAGAGGTGATAATCAGATAACTTGGACGGCAAGTTTTACCATCATTACAACTGGACTAGTAATTATTTGATAAGATTTTTTGGGTATGAATTAAACTAACAATGAATTCTTGCTTTCACATCTAAGGTTTATTATTGTAGCCCACATAAATTGCAGGAAGTGTTGGTCTGGTACCCTGCCCATGAGGACTGACTGTTCAGTCTGAATGCAGAAATTCATAGAGAATATAAGTGATCTAGGCTTTAATTTGCATGTAACAGCTGGTAGAGAGTGTGGGCATCTTCAGCTGTTAAAGTTTGGATAACAATCAGGAGATCTGGAAGAATCTCTCTGGCTCAGTGCTAATCAAGTACTTTACTGGAAGCAAACATAAAACTGTAATAAAATTTGCAGCTGAGTGAAACTGGTTGAGAGAAAAGGAATAATCATGTGTAAAAATTGGTTCCTGAGAGCCCCTTGATGTGCTTTTCTCATTTAAAGCCAAATAGAAGTCCATATGCCTAAGAAACAGGAATATAGGTCATAATGGCAGGATGGTTCTGTGTTCTCCGGTAGTCACTTTCCCCAGTTGTGACACAGAAGAAGAAGGTTAGGTACAGAGTTACTAGACCAATTACTGGACCATGTAAATAGATCAAGTCAATGCTTCAACAGCCCTATTGAAGGAGTTCAGAACAGAGATAGAAAAAAAACTAAAATGTTTTGAAACCTTTGAAGGACTAGACATCTCTCTCCATTTAATTTATCAAAGAAGAGATTTAGTGATCATGAAATGGTGACAGTAGTACTGAGGAAAGAATTCTGACAGCAGAGAGCTATCTGATACAGCAAAGGCATACTGACATCCAAAAGCTGACAGAAAATGCTGGGTAAGTTTAGTCCAGAAATCAACCACATCTATGAAACAATCAGTGTAATTAACTGCTAGAACTACTACAAGGGGTTCAGGCAGAGTATCTGACACTAATGTTTAAACTAAAGCTGTTTGTCTTTTTAGAAGATTGTAGCTCATCCAGAGATCAGGAATTACTGAGCGAAAAGTTATAGTCTGTGCAATGTAGGAGATCACAATAGATTATCATAATAGCCCCCTTTGTCCTTAAACTCTGTGATTGATCAGATTCTTCATTATCTGGGATCAGTGTGTTAATAGACTTGATTTCTGTGTGCCTTGATTCTAAAGTCTTTGGTTCCTATTGTAAATTTTCATGAGAGTTTTGCAAGACTGCAAATCCCTGTGGGCATATACTTTTGAATGAAAAGTTTGACATGCACTTTGACCTATAAATAGAGAAAATGAATGCAGGGTACTGCATGTTAAAAGACACATAAGAAAAAGGAGGTTTTAGCAGTAGCCAGAATTAAAGACTCTGAATTTCACAGAGGACCCCAAACCCATGAAATCACATTTAAAACAGGCTTCTTTCAACTATCAGTAATAGTTAACCATTAACTGTCATGTCCATTTGCCTTTACGTTTACTTGTTGGCCAGGAATTGCGCTCAAGTTCCCTTATTCAGCGGCCTAATGATGCCACCCACCAATCATTCATGCATATACATAGTATCTACACACACGAGTTTTGCTACTGAACTGTGGAAGAATATTTGAATGCTTGAAGTCACATGTGAAAAACTAAACTGTAGTCATAATAGATGGGCAGCAGGTAGGAAGAGTATGGAGAGATTCATGGGAAAGAGAAATGAGTTAAAGTCTATGTAAAGAGCAGTGGTTCCTGCACAAATACATGAAGTTACTTCCCTTACAAGTTTCTGATTACTTAAATGAAAGCTAATGTGATAAAATATACCTCTACATAGTATGACATTATATCGAATCATATTGATATGTTTCTATTAAAGTGAAAAGTAGGCATGACTTTCTCTGAATTTCTTTGTGGAAATCCATACTCTTGGATTCAAAGATACTGAAGGGAGATGCATCTATCTTTCCGTGAACTCCCTTTGTCCTCAGACTCAGCGTGTTTTTACACATCTGGCTGTGGGTCTTAGAAGAAAGCAGGTGCAAGACACTTAAAGGAACACCCAAACCACTTGCGTCAAATATAAAGAAGTTCAATAAAAATAAAGTCTGAAAAAGGGACTCATTCTAGTCAAACATAAAGATTTAGTCAGCTTTCACTGAGCAGAATTTACAGGAGCAAACTCCACAAATAATAAACCGGATGTCTGTTGCCTTCATATGCATATTTATCAGTTTCAATTAACTTGGCACTTTGCCACATTTAAACTTAGCTCTGTCATTCAGACTCTCCTGTGCAAATGAATAGGTTGTGCTTGTACAGCTGAATCCATTTAGGCATTTCTAGTCAGATTTTTCTCTTCTGCTGTCTTCTGGAGAGAGTTAATGTAAAAGATGCTGATGTGTACTCTCCACACTTCACATACGATGCTAAAAATCCATCAGTTGAAGAACAGTGAAGAAACGGTCTTGATCAGATAGAACGGTTGAAGGTCAGGTTTAAATAAACATATAACATTAGCCAGGCTTGATTGGCCATGGCTTTAGCATGTATCTCTGAATGACTATGCAAATATTGATGTTTAGTAAACACAGAATACTGAATACACTACTTGAAATTAAAAATGAATACAAAATAGTAACACAACAGCTTCGGACAATGTTTTGAATATATTTATTAGGAAACTGTGGGATAAAAAGAATAGCTACATTTTGTAACAAAAAGAGAATCCTTCAACATAGAGTATAGGTTCTTGTTCCAATGTGGTTTTGCAGGTAACACCCTTTTGCTGTGCTCCCAGATGTTAGCAGACAGACTTCTAGTGCTATTAATAACACTGGATCAAGGTCCCTAAGGGAAATGAGGAGAAGCTGATTCAGACCCTCTCTTCATGACTCTTTACACTGCTTCTTAAATCTGACTGAGATTTATGTTATTAAACAGGGACTGGTAGGGGGTCTATTTGTTACAGTGGAATCTCTTTCCTTATACTCTGCAGCACGCCATAATTTTCCAAAGATCATCTCATGTATTCCGTAAAACTGTTCAAGTAATGCACATTTTATCAAAAAAGTGCCTGTTGATCTATATCCCTTTCAGTCTACAATGTTGGAGAAGAATTTGCTCTGCATACATGAACTCAATATTTTAGAAAACCTCCATGCTTTGCTGTTAGTTGAAGATCTATTTATTTCTTTATGTTCTGTGATGCTGCACATTTTTGAAACATACCGAGACTTGTTACAGTAGGTAAAGTTGCCTATCCTTCAAAATGTACTATAAAGTCTTTTTTCTTTTTTTTCCCCCTTTATTTCACATTCTTTTTAAAAGCATATAGGAAGTATGGAGGGTTGTTTTTGTCACTTCTGTTAAGCTTTTCTGTGGTTAAATGTATTGAATCTCTGATGTGAAGAATTCGAGCTAATTAATGTAGAAGATACTGATCTGAGTAATGTTGCTACACATTCTGGCTTCATTTCATTTTTTGATTTAAGGAAACTATAATTCAGCTTTTCAGAAAATACATGAATTATTTGTATAAAATATCCGTTATCTTGGTTGATATGGCAGTGTCACCATAGTATAAATACAGGATACAATATTCTGGATCCTACAGAATATCGGACACCAGTTGTGAAGAAGGGAGAGAAAGGAAAGAGAGAAGTAAACTGTGCAGCAGCCCAGATTTGTGCAGTGCTCAGATTTGTCTCTATGATCCATCAGGAACTCAAGGAAACACTGTGAAAATGGACGATGGGGATCATGGGAAGAACATTTGTAGGGGAGAGCCCTGAACTCTGCAGAGCCCTCTGAGCCCTGTTTTCTTACTCTGCTCTTAAAGGCACTATTGCTTCTTGCCAGGACTTTCACTGGAGTTAAGAGCAAAGGAAAGCCATACACACCTTGCCGTTTCTTAAAGAGAACATCGTGATATGCATATGCCAAGCTGTGTTACAAGATCTGGCAGGAGTTATAGGAAAGGAGAGACAATGTGGAGGTTTTTATGTGTGCTATATTAGGTATTTGAAATAAATAGTCAAGAGTTATAGCAATTGAAATAATCTGCTGAGATGCTCTTCTGAGTTCATAGCTGAACATAATATAGTTTAATTCAATACTGATGTGGCGAAGAGTCATATCTTGACAGGAAGATAGTTCAAACATACCTTAGTTTCTTTGTTCTGTTACTGCATGGATATATACAGATATACACCCCCTTCCACCTCCCCAGTGTATTAACACAGAAGAATTTTAAGCTTTTCTGAAAAGCACAGAAACGAAGGATGGAATTCATCTAGTTTAAATTAAAACTAATGTGTCTAATCAGCTGAACCTCCTTTTGTAAATAACTGAGAATCAGGTCCCTCTACGTGACTACATAGAGTTACGTATCAGCCTGTGTAACTCAGTTTTCTCGGTTTTGCCCTTCTGATTGTCTCCCTCATCCCGCTGGGGGAGAGTGAGCGAGTGGTTGTGTGGGGCTCAGCTGTCTACTGGGGTTAACCCACAGCAGTCCTTTTTAACCTGCGTGGGGAAACCCCATTGGATTTCAGATTTTAAGAACTAGCAAAGTAACATTTAAACAGCCAATAGCCCTATGATTATACTGATGGACTGCAGGAACCAAGTACAAGCAGAACAGTGGTGGGAAGTTGGATTGCCTACAAAAATGCTAAATCCAGCACCTTATTGGCTGGTTTCCTTCTTTCTCCCACATACAAACTATTTTAAACCTAAGCTGATTTTGTTGTCAAAGATACTCTGTGGATTTCATCTGATCAAATGCAGTCATCTGCAGTGTAGATGTTAACTTTAATCTCAAACTATTCTAAGCCATCAATTATAGTTAATGTATGAGCATAACAGCAGCCATACTTAGGCTGACCAGGGGTCCATCTACCTCAGGGAAGAGTAAGGACATATACGGCACTTTTCCTGACTATTGTCCTGGTCTCCTGTTATTTCAATTCAAAAGATTTTTTGCAGTGCATGTAATTTTGAGATTTTAGCAATTTATAAATAATTTCTTTTACATCTACTTGTATAACCTTCTTTTAAGACTCATACACTTTAAGCAGCCACAAGGTCCTTTGACATGGAGTCCCATAGATCTGAAGAACCACTTCCTTTTGTTCATTTTCAGTGTGGTTGATTTCATGAAGCCACAGTCATCTTTGTTTAATGTCTTCTATTTTTTTATTATTTTTTTTTAGAAACACTGAACAGCTGATCTCTTTTCACCTTTTAACAGGCCATTCATTACATTATTTTGTAGCTTTTTAGCATTTCACATTCTTTCTCCCTGTTGTCACTTTTCCAGATTGAGAAGTACTAACCTGAGAAATTAATCTCATCCACAAATATACCTCTAAAGTAGATCAGACAAATCACACTTCAAAAGTGCTAGTTCCTCTTTACTGATTGCTCAGGGAGCCCAGGATGATTGAACAAAAAACCAGACATTTGTGCTGTGTACTTTTAAATTCAGATGAGAGCAGTCTCATCCTCTGTTTCTGCAAAATATGTCATTTTAAATGAGGGAGAAATATACTGAAATTAGTGAAGTGATTCCAGCATGCAAGAAATGAATAGAACTGAGGTGGTCAAGAAAAAGTGAGTATGAAACAATAAAATTGGCTCATTCATTGTGTACAGAAATATGGAAATGAAAAAAACTGGCTCAGCCACTATGTCAGCTATAGCTACGTCTTCTTCCTTTATAGTTTCTCTGTTTTCTATTCCAGAATTAATAATAAAGTTTTCAGCTAAGAATTAAAAATAAATACTAGAGGTAGAATCAGAATAAATTTGCTATGTGGTGTTCATAACTATTAGATATTTATTTATAAGTAAAAAAATAAATACTGCAGTACTCAACTAATGAATCCAATTATTTAATTTGTGAGGAGATAAAATTAAGCAAACTGAATTTTCTCCTGTTTCCTTAAAAAAATCACTTTCCTAGTAGCTTAAAGCTTTCCTCATCTTCTCTAGTTGTTAGCATTGCTGCATGTGATGCACACAACTACCTGAAATCCCAGATGTCAGATTGTGAAATGTGTTCTCTCAGTGCCGGTATCTGACCACTTGGCAGAGCCCTACATTATCAGCAGTCGGTCATGCTAGCAGCTCTCAAAATTGCCCCTGGGTCAGTCATGTGCTCTTGGCTTTTATTAAATCTGTGAGGGGATTTGAGTTCTCCTGGTGCTGTGTTCCATTTAGATTCATAGATATGAAGACCAGAAGGGACCATTGTGATCATCTAGCCTGACCCCCTGCGTAACACAAGCCACAGGATGCTCCTGATTTAATTCCTGTTTGAAGTAGAGCATATCTTTTAGGGGAAAAAGCATTCAGTCCTGTTTAATATTTCCAGAAGAATATGCCATGACCTCAGGCAGGCTATCTGAAGCACTATTTATGCTCAGTGTTAAAAGTGACACCTTATTTCCGGCATGAATTGGTGTGGTTTCAACATTCAGCCCTGGGCTTTTGCTGTGCTCTGCTAGATTGAAGAAGACATCCGTATTTTGTCCTCCCTGTTATCAGGTCATGCCTTAACTTTTCCTTTGTTAAAACTATGCAGATAGATCTGCCCGTGTTTAGCTATGAGGCTGTTTTGTATTAGCTTGACATGATTACTTACAGACATTACGGATAGGTGTCACCAAAATCCTCAAAGAAGATCTGTGGAAATGATGCTAGAATGGTTGTTAATGAAAGGGTTCTAGCTCTAGTATTTATGCAAAATGGCTGTTTATTATGTGGAAAATACAAAATTGTTTTGTTACAGTACAAACACCTGACACCTTGAACCAGAACTTTAAGGACATTATCGAGGAGGAGCCAGGCTCTACACAGCAGTACGTAGCACAAGGACAAGGCAGAAACAGCATAACATCAAACAAGTTCTGTTCAGGCTGGATGTAAGGAGAAACTTTTTCCCATGAGGCTTCCCAGAGAGATTGTACAGTCTCTGTACTTGAGGGTTTTCAAGCTCCAACTGGCTCAACCTGCTCTGACCCAATAGCTGACCCTGCTTTAAGCAGGAGGTTGGACCTCCTGAGGTCCCTTCCAGTCTGAATGACTTTATGATTCTACAAGGTCATAAGATGCTTCAATACACACTGAGATAAAAATTATTTCAGCTTTTAATATGTTTTTAATAGCATAAAACCAGTATAAATGTCATAATTAGATGGGGTTTACAATTACGTTTGCATTAAATGTTCAATTGTTTTTGATAGCATTGATAATTTTGTTCATGAATAAATAACACAATATTTTCTTACTTAGATTTCTGATTATAAAACAAAAAAGTTTATTTTTAATAGATGTAATAAGTTAGCAAAGGGATGTATGCTCTTTGCTCATGAAGCCTAATCTCTATAAATTGTGATTAATATAATCAATATAATTAAGTAATAGGATGACAGAAAGAGATTGTTTCCTAAGGGAATAAGGGGACATGTTGAAATAGAAAAAAGAAAAGAAAAGAAAAGAAAAGAAAAGAAAAGAAAAGAAAAGAAAAGAAAAGAAAAGAAAAGAAAAGAAAAGAAAAGAAAAGAAAAGAAAAGAAAAGAAAAGAAAAGAAAAGAAAAGAAAAGAAAAGAAAAGAAAAGAAAAGAAAAGAAAAGAAAAGAAAAGAAAAGAAAAGAAAAGAAAAGAAAAGAAAAGAAAAGAAAAGAAAAGAAAAGAAAAGAAAAGAAAAGAAAAGAAAAGAAAAGAAAAGAAAAGAAAAGAAAAGAAAAGAAAAGAAAAGAAAAGAAAAGAAAAGAAAAGAAAAGAAAAGAAAAGAAAAGAAAAGAAAAGAAAAGAAAAGAAAAGAAAAGAAAAGAAAAGAAAAGAAAAGAAAAGAAAAGAAAAGAAAAGAAAAGAAAAGTCAATTGGAAGGGACCTACATTTTCCTGACCACTTCAGGGCTGACCAAAAATTAAAGCTTACTATTAAAAGCATGGTCCAAGTGTCTCTTAAACACTGACAGGTTTGGGGCATTGAACATCTCTCTAGAAAGCCTGTTCCAGTGTTTGACCATCCTGTCAGTAAAGAAATGTTTCATAATATCAAGTCTGAACCTCCCCTGAAGCAGCTTTGAACCATTCCCATGCATCCTGTCACTGAATAGTAGAGACAGCACTGTATATTATATACAATTATATGGAAATTAAACAATCCATTAAAAGAAAAATCCCAGAATGAAGTTTAATTATCAAAAATACAATCTGCTGAAAATTTACAAAGGTTGTACTCCTTCGAATATCAATATCATTGCATATTTTAAAATATTTGGATTTCCGTAGCTTGAGATGATAAATTCGGAGGTATGAAAATGCCTGCTGAAGTGTGCATTCTAGCTTTCTGCCCCTTGTCCTGGTTACAATAAGCCAGGAATGGACTGTATATAGTGATAAAATGAAACGTCTACTTTTCTTGTTATTTTGCTCTTTAGTTGGCCAAGGACATAGAAGTGTGAAAGAATTAGATCAGAGGCTTACCATTAGCTGGTCATCTACGATATCAGGTAAATCCCTTTGAAAGTCCTTTGGAGGTTAAAATACTTTTCAGAACAGACAGTGACGACTGCTTGTTTAACTACATTAAATTATGCCCAGGCAATCAAATAATCTAGATCTTTCTGCACTGATGACCCTTCTCGTTTTTAACCTCATCCCTAAATTTGTTAATCTGTAAATTTGATCAATAGTAACTCTCTGTTTTCTTCTTTAATGTTGATTTAAAAAAAATTATTTGCTTGGACCAAGGATCCTTGTGTGTCTTGCTGGAAATCTATGCCTCCAAGATGATTACCTCTTTACAGTTAAAAGTAGAGATAAGTCATCAGTTTATTTCATGTATCCAGTCTGAATCACGTTAATTTTATAATATTTTGTTAATATGTCATGCAAACTTGTCAAATTCCTTGCAGAAATTTATATATAAGCATTTGTATTCTATCAGCACTGCTACCTTTATCAGTCAAACTTGTAATCTTATTAAAAGGGTATTATGTTAGTTTAATAACATCTATTTTGTACAAACTGTTGACTGGCATTAATTACCCTCCTTAATTCGTTATTACTTGTGTGTCATATCACTTGTTCCATTATTTTGCACAGAATCAATATCAGGCTGATATCTAAGGGCCATTCCATTTAAATATTGGCACAACATTATGTCTCTTCTCCTCCTGAGCTTCCTCCTTGCTGTAACAACTATAGAAAACCAGAATAAATTATGCACGGATCTCTATAGCAAGCTTTGAAATAATTTGGGCTTGCCTGTAAATGTCTAACTTCAGAAATTATTTCATATCTTTCTTAGTTAATGATTGGATGGAAAACATTTCATAATCACAGAATCATATTGTTTGTGTTGATGAATTTCAAGACATGCTTAAAATCACCATCTAATATCTTCATACTGCAGTCCTTCATGTATAGTTTTTGCTTCCTTTGTATACCTGTATACCACTAAGATTCTAATCCAAATTGTACTGAAACAAATGTCAGTTGACTTCACTGGCTTTTTTGGCTGAGTATGACCTTTAGGGTGTGAGCTATTTTTATCAGTCATCACCAGACAATGCTTGCAAAAATTTTTCTTCTACATGGCAAACAAATAATGTTGTGTACAGTCCTGGGCTTCCCAGTTCAAAAAACACAGGGAACTACTGGAGAGAGTCCAGTGGAGGGCAACGAAGATGATGAGGGGACTGGAGCATCTCCCTTATCAGGAAAGGCTGAGGGAGCTGGGTCTGTTCAGCCTGGAGAAGAAAAGACTGAGAGGGGATCTCATCAATGCTTATAAATACCTTAAGGGTGGGTGTCAAGAGGATGGGGCCAGACTCTTTTCAGTGGAGCCCAGCGACAGGTTAAGGGGCAACGGGCACAAACTGAAACTCGGGAAGTTCCACCTGAATATGAGGAAGAACTTCTGTACTTTGAGGGTGGCAGAGCCCTGGCACAGGCTGCCCGGAGAGGTTGTGGAGTCTCCTTCTCTGGAGATATTCAAAACCCATCTGGCCACGTTCCTGTGCAACTTGGTGTAGGTGAACCTGCTTTGGCAGGGGTGTTGGACTAGATGACCTCCAGAGGTCCCTTCCAATCCCAACCGTTCTGTGATTCTGTAAAGGATTTTGTGAAGCTATTTCAATAATTGTTACACCTTATATGTCTATCACTTTGGAGTTTGCTACATATTCCATATTGAAACTTCCTAATGCAGGCATCAAACCTGATGACAATAAATTCTCTTGGGCTGATTTTGCAGCCAGCCCTGGACTGTGTGTGCCTCCTGGTGTTCAGAGGCTGCCAGGCGTGCAGAAGATGATGGAAGGAAGATGTGGGGCATCTGGAGAAGGCACTGCCCTCCACATATCCCTGAACTCTCCCAAAGGTCTCACAGAGGTCGTACCCAAGGAAGGATTGAACAAGGAACCAGAATCACTGTGGAGCAGAAGGATCTTGGGAATCTTCTGTCTTCAGTCGCTTTCCTCATGCCTATACATACCTTTATCTAAAGGAGAAGGGTCTCTGAGCCAAACTGAAAAATTTGTGAACAAAACCAGTATTTCTTCTAACAAATGTATTTGAATAATGCCATCATATGCTTGATTGAGACTAAATACATTTACGATAGACATCACTAGCTGGTTCCAGTGGTATCAAGATGAAGTTTTAGATGGTGGCTTAGCGCATAGTGGGCACTTCACTAGCATATACATGTTGTTTCCAAACTGTAGCTGATTCAGAGCTGTTTACACTTGTCTGTTTGACATCCCTTCAAGCATTTTTGAATTTTTGTTTTACAAACAAGTTTTTACACTTTTAAATGCATTTCATGGGAATAATATCTGGCAATTATGCAAGGCTTTTACTTAAACATGGCTTTGAGGGAGAAAGAGTGAAAGGAAGGAAAGAACAAAGGTATGGTTTGTTCTCTGCTTTGGACTTTGATTGGAACTCATTCTTCAAATCCTCTGTCAGCAACCACTGAACTAGGGTTCTTTGAAGAAATAACTGCAGTAGCTGACAGTACACCACTGTCCGTATCAAGGCTGGCACATATGCATGTAAACACAGACCTGGAAAATATTGTAACTCATGTAGTCTTCTACTACATTTTACAGTGGGTTTGACTAGCCATAGATAGCTGACTTTTAGCTCAGAAGAGGATCAAAAGTGATACCAGGATAGAACAGTGAGGTAGAGAGCAAAGGAAACAGTATTCATTTATTTACAATAATTTAATTCCTCTCAGAATGATGTAGAAGTACATTTCAATGTTCATAAAGGAAAATAAAGACTTTTTCTTAGAGAGGAGAAAAGGACAGCTAAATGACACAAACAGTTCTATTTGCAAGGTGCGGAAACTGGGTTTTAATTGTACAGAATATTTCAATTATTTGAATTAAATTCTGAGAAGTTCTGATGTTTGGAGTTGCAATCTCAAAGAAATTGTGAAAAACTTTAAAATTACAGCAGTTGACTGTATCCATAAACTTCATTTATGCATTTGAACATAATCTAGAATAATGCATAAATATCAGTGTTGATCTGACAGATTTCGGAGTCCTGAAAATCAGCCTATTCACGGTTACCCTACTCCTTTATCACATTTTATCCAAGCAATTTTTAAATTTCCTAAAATATTTTCCATTTGATAGCTTTGCAGAGGTGACATGGGAAGTTGGAATGTATGAGGTATGAAGGAAACTGAAGGAATCTGTGCCCATAAAATATAATAGAGTTGGGGTTTTTTCCTTATAAGAAACATGTAGTCTATGATAACTATATGTTTTTAACCTTTAGAAGAGAGTGTGAGCATTTTTTTTTCTGCCCTTGACTAATAAATCAAGTGAAAATGTACCATTTACCATAATGGTACCTGATTCCGGTAATGCTTCTGAACAGAATGATTTTGAAGTTGAGAGATTATTCCTCTCAAAGACATTACAAAGTCATTTTTACTGATATCTCTGTATTTTTCTTTTTAGTTACACTGACAATAACATTGCTAGTATACCAACACAAACTACTGTGACCTCTAACAGGCTTGCAAGAAGGGACATTTGCTGAATAAGGGAGCAAGGCTATTAAGACAATTTTATTATCTCTGTGTGAATCATTCTCAAAATTCTAAGAACTGGACACATGAAATTTCATACGCATTCTTCAAGAATTATATGAATGATTTTTGATCCTTGGAATTTTTTTTCAACAACAATAATGACAAAAGACATTTTTGAAAGTAAACATTCACACTTTTGATTTCAGATTCTAAAAGATGTCTATTATTCAGATTGCTTATTTTCAAATCTCCATAGTAAAGTTTTATTTTTTATAACTTTAGGACTTTGTACTGTAGATATGTACCTGGGCTACGGGGGTAGGTGTGGGTGTGGGGTAGAGAGACTTTAAATTAGATTTAGTTGAGAGAAACAGGTACTCTCATAGACAGCTGACCCATCCTTTGCTCGAATATTTATCATTCAAGATTTACCGAAGCTCCAGTACTTGCAGGCTGGAGGTAGCATTACATGCCTGCAGCCTGTAGTCAACCAAGAGGCACATCTGTACCCTGCAATATACCAATGATTCTATTTTTGAAAAACAGGATATGCTGCTTCCAAAAAATCCTTCCTCTCCTGGGCCCAGCTTCGTATCTTAAGCAGCTCAAACACAGTAGCAACATGAGGAAGACTCTGAATCCAAACAAGAGAAGTCAGATCTGCCCCTACAGCGGTAACCAGGTGTCACTGGCAGCCTATTCTCCACTCTAAAGCTGTGTGTTCTTGACAAGCTTGTTGACCTTGATCTGGTGATCAACCTGACTTGGTAGAAGAGATCATAAATTCTGAGAACACTCTACTTCTTAACCTTCTCTTTGCATAGGCTAAATAGACCAATATTCAGGAGTGTGTCAATGCAAGGAAATTTTCCAGAATTCAAATAAATGCAAGTTATTTGATTTCTTTCTGAACTTTTTCCAATTCAAAAAATATTATTTTTGGAAATCATGATATTCCAACAATATCTACTTGCTATTCTCTTGTTATTAGAGCTTCATTTAAAAATTGTGTGGATGCTAAAAATAATAAATTATATGAAGCTATCATTGAATTTGATAACTTGTTAGATTGTTATTTGATTTACATCAGGTTGTAATGCAAACCGAAAATCAAGAGCTTCTTTAATTTCTCCTGCTCTTCTCAGTAAAGTTGTCTACATTTCAAAAGCAGACACTGATTTTAAATACCTTCATTTTTAGTTATTTACACTGATATCACTGATATATACCGGGGGGGGGGGGG
>NW_009613692.1:102804-103438 GCF_000690535.1 Cariama cristata
GGGGGTAGTAATGTTAACCAGTTTTATAACATATTTCTGAGTCTAAGCTAGTCACTCCCTTCCCCTACAGTCAGTAAAGACAAATAAGCACCACCAGAGCCTGGAGATTTCATTTTATGATAAGATCTAACACTTCCTGGAGATACCTATATGAAAGTACTTGCATAAATAGCTCATATGCAGAGGTGTAATTTCTTTTTAGTTAGAGTACATGAAATTAAGAAGTGCTGAATATGACTAATACATGTCAATGCGATCAGGATATGTTCAATGGTTCTGAAAATCATGCCCTACTTTGGTGTCCCAAAATCAGCACATTAACATTTAGCCCATTTAATTTTCAAAACCCTCTGTTGACATTAGTCATAGTATTGCCTTCACGTTTGGTTAAAAATGAGTCTATGTGTTTTACTTTTACCTTTTACAGAAGCAATACCATATATTATTAAGATTTTTGCAAATATATATTGTGATTACAGTATGAAAAATGGAGACTCAGCGTCTGAGATCAATATTATCCAGGATGTAGGACTGCATTGTATCTATCTGTTCTGGCAACAAATCCTTCAACTGATTTTTGTAATACCTTTGGGGGTGGGGGGGGGGGTAAACAAACCCTCTCTTTTAACTCCAG
>NW_009613692.1:103469-121557 GCF_000690535.1 Cariama cristata
AACTTCAGCTCAAAGTTGCTGGGTCAGTGTCTCAAAGACCTTTTGCTGTCCTGTAAATTAGTGAAATTAATGCTTCAATGACCATGTGTAAATAAACCTCACGCTACTTATTTGCTGTGCAGCTGCCTAAAATAATCCCCTAAAGGAACAACTTGGCCCATATTGTTTATTTCAGAGAGCTATTTGTTTATAATCTTAAAATGAAGGGGGTTCACAAAATAGAAGTACAATATGCAACATCAAGAACTAGATCATTTTTCTGAATAGATATCTATAAAGGAACAAAAAAGGATTGAGATTCAAAACTTTTCATCATAGGAAACCTTTAGAAGCAATGTTGCAGGGTTTAGGAGCATTAACATAGTCTTTGATATAAATCAGAGATCAGCTGTTCTAAAGACACACAGCTAAGTAAGACATTATTCATTTTAACTTCTCCATCAAATAGATATTACAAGAAAGTGAATTGTTCCAGTATCAATGGTTTTGCTTAAACATATATAAAAGCCCATCCACACTTAAAATAACTACATATATTTAACTTCTTCAGAAAGAGAAATACCTGCAGATGAGCAGGCCTCCTGAATACAGAAAAACCCTAAAGCATTCTTTAAAATAGCATAATTAAGACACAACAGACTGTGGGTCACATGAAAGAGAGTCAAATTGTGCTAACCCTGGAAATCAAGTTGGATGCTATTTCTCATAAAAAATGACTATGAAAGAAGTGACCGCCAAGGTACCTTCCTACCAACATTTAAGAAGGAATTATGAAACAATTTTCCAGTACATGAAGTGCATGATTCCTGAAATAAAGAAAAAGTTGCCATCAGGAGAAATTTTTCCTTTGATTGTGCACGTCTTTTATTTCGAAGTTCTGTATAGTAGTTTCAGGGACTATTTTTACCGCTGTAAAAATTTTACTGGTATTCCACTCAGAGTTAGTCAATATGTGTTTAATATTTACTGTGCAAACACATGCTGAAAAAATGAGGTGATGTTCTAATGAAGATTCTGCAAACCCAACTCTTAATTAAGAACTTTGCTTAAAATTAGAGTGCTGTAATTTATTATTATTATTCCTAGAGACCTATTAGTACCTAACCTTAATTGGTAATTTTGTGTTCAATATTTATAGTTTTGATTACATAACGTTGACTTATTCTTTACTTTAGATTAAAGGGCTAAAGTTGAAGCATTCAGCTCTTTCATACACTGCCAGTAAAAGTGATTACAGAGGTACTAATTATCCTTGCTTATGTAAACATCTGTGACATTGAATTTGATTTAACAAGGACAAGCTTCAGAGCTGAGATTCTTGTAAATTCATTGCTAAAATGTAAATGCTTCTAGCCTTGCAAAGAAAGATAATATTGATTTTTCTCAAAATTTTCCCATCTCATTTTTTAACACTTTACATGCAAGAAAAATGGCAATTCTCAGTCTCTCGTATTAACAATCATTCTTTTCCTGCTACTCAACAAAACACTATGCAAAACTTACACCAAAACAGAACTCCTTTGTACAATGGCAACTCCCTGTTGGCCATGTTTACACACTATCTATTTTTTGAAAATCACACTTTATGATGTATGTAGATGAATTGCAGTGAGTTCAGTAGAAATTAGGAAGAATGTTAACAGTCCAAGAAAGCATGACTAGTCAGAAAAGACTGAACGAGTTGAGTTTGCTTGTCTTAAAGAGGACATAAAGGACATTAAAACACTCTCCTAATTTATATAAGGGTTGTAAAAACAAGACAGTGATCAGTTATTCACTGTGTCTGTGAGAGATAGCACGACTAGAAAACACTCTAACCTGTGACAAAGGAGATCTGGGTTAAATATTAGGGAAAATGTTCTCACTACAGGGATCATGACACACTATAATAGATGGTGCCAAGATACAATGGAATCTCTTAGGTAGGTCATTTCAAGGAAAAGTTGAGAGGAAAGTATTTCCAGATGGCCTATTTAAAATCCACTCAAGGGATGGACTTAGTCAGAAATGGACAGGCTTGCAAGGAGTCTTTGCCAACCTGTATTTCTATTTCTCAAATTACAGGCTAATTGAGCTGACAGAAATCCAGAGGAAGCTAGGAGACCATATCACACAGAGGCCACTTTTTGAAGGCATTTTGTTTCTGTGAAAGGCATCAGTTTCAGACCTTACTCTGACTTGGTAACTCAGATAAGAGCCAGGAAGTGGAAAACATCACCTCTCATACATTTTTCTCTCACTGACTTTTGGAGCTTGCCCCTGGCCCTCATGCATACTGTGTAAAATCTGCTCATTTGGCATCTTGTGCACCCAAGATGGAAGGAAGTGACACTTGGAGTGAAAGATCTCATGAGGTCTCTTGTCTCGCTCCACTTCTATAATTCAGTGATTATGCTGAATGGAAAAAGGAATAAGCACTCTGCAGCTGTACACACTGTTCAGGTGTATTAATGATGCTTCATTTAGCTTTCTCCTGAATATGGCCCTCCTAGGCCTAACTCAAGGTTTGAATCTTATTTTTAAAGTTCTCAGTTTATGAGAACAGGCTAAAAGACCCATCCCATCTCTGATACCTAAGTTACATTTCATAATTTTGTCCCGAAGAGTCCACCCCTGCTGTTGCAGAGACACAACTGTGCCATCAGCCAAACAAAGCTTTATGAGAACTAACTCTGACACTCAGTAAGAAGAACTCCTGATTTTCCATTGTAAAATTATGTTCAAAGCTGCTTTTCTACACAATAGCTCGTACTCTTTTATAATTTATGAAAGAGGAGAAACAGGGAATATAGATATAATACAGAATAGTATAGATCTGAAGTATAAATTCTGCAGATTTACTCTAAAGAATTCTTAAATACTCATTGTTGAGTAAAACATGCAATTCTAAAGAAACTTACTTTTCGGAGGTCCTCAGCTAAGAGGCCTCTCAGTCAGATCAACTCATCTATGGATGAAGACTCCATCTTACAACCAGCAAGCCTGACCAAACCTATTAAGTATTTTCCAGGACTCTCACTTAGATTCAGTGAATATTCACTGCTTTAAGACATTTCAAACAAATATTTCAATATCATTAGAAGAATTTTAATAAAATAGTATTTTCTGATGCAATGGCATTTTGATAGAAAAATCCTGTCAAGTGGCAACAGTAGGAGTAAAATGTTCTTTGACCCTGAAATGTTCAATGGAGCTAGCTGTACCTATATAGAGACATTTGCAACAATATTGGTTCTGAAAGTATGGTGCACATTTTTGTACAACTTCTAAAATTCTATTCTTTAGGTACCAGATTGTATCCTGTTTTGTTATGAAGGATCCATCTAAACACTACTGTTACAACTCTTGGAATAAGGTCCCTTCCAACCAAACGATTCTGTGATTTTATGATTCTCCTGCTTTAATGTTCAGCTGAACTTTATGTAGATGAAGGCTATGGTACCTTGACTACACATTCTGGTACTTAGGTCTATCACATAAGGGTATGCGTTCTGTTACACTCTTTTAATGCTGTCTTACGTTTGGACTTATTTTCTTTTTACTCCTGACCATTGTTCACTGCTTAAAGGCATGAAATTCATCTCACCATGTTGCAGCTGTGTCATTCTGTTAATGTAATGTTCAAATTTATTAAAATGATTTGCCAAATTACCATAGATAACTTCCAGTTGAGAAGAAGATCTGTGGTTCCTCTGCAACTTGAGAATTCCCAGCAGGGCTAAAAATAAGATGCAAAGAGTAATTTTTTTTTTTTTTTCTCTTTTATACTACTTTTATGAACAAAGGCAGAGTAGAAATTACTCAGGAAGACAGCATGTAATTTAACAGAACTGAAACTACATAGCAGAGAAGCTAAAGATAATCTGGGAAAGATATTTGTTTTCTGGTCACTGTTCCTCTGTCTTAGTATGTTATATTTTATAATTTTTCCTAAAACAATTTTTCTGAATGACAGAGCAACCATTTTTAAATATGGTTGTTTCTTAGGTAACATTTTCTGTTAGTATTACTCTGTGATTTAATGGCACAGAAAATCCCACAACAGACTAAGAGTTACTGGTGGACTGTTCTCACTGTATCTTATATCCCACCACGGGAAGGCCAAAACAGAGAACACCAGGACTCAGCTGTTCAATGAAGGCAACGCAGCTGTCGAGTCCTTACAGGCTCAGTTCACTGGTCACCTACATGTATGTAGACATAAAGGTTTCCTGTAACAGTGATAGTCCCAAATTATCTCCCAAGTTCATCTTCAGCACAGCCATAGACATTAATTTTAAGATCTGTCACACAGATGTTTGGAGTGTCACAAATGAGTGGTTTAGGGTCACTCAAAGAATCACCTTCAAAGGCATTAGCAAAAATGAGTTTAATATGAATTCATAAAAAGATGTGACCTAATACAAGGTTCACTCTATTATTCACTACATGGGAGAAACATACAAAGGCAAACTGAGCTAGAATCGAGCTAGAGTGATTTACATAGAGACCAGAAACAAAAAGGGGTAAAGGAAACCTTCCTGTTGAGTCAAGAGGTTCAGAATGGACCCCCTTTCTTTTAAAACTCATTCTCAGAGAGGAGTCTACGTGCAACTGAATCCAGACTCAGTCCCAGACTTGGTCAACAGTTTATGTCTAAGGGAAGAGATACAAAGAGGAAGGAAAGCCTCCCAATGAGTCATGAAGTTCAGAGTAGACCCCCTTGCTTTCTAAACACCTCCTCAGAGAGGAGTCTACGTGCAACTGAATCCAGACTCAGTCCCAGACTTGGTCAGCAGTTTATGTCTAAAGGATTTAGCAGCACTTAGTCATTTAGAAGCACTTGATCATTGACTAATTTAACATTTACAAGTAATTCAATAGGATTTACTATGATCACAACAGTGACTTAAGTTCTTATGGGGTATTTGATAAATTAGTTCACACACGCATGCACAAAACCACAAAAAGATATATATATGTATAGGGATAACTATATAAAGGTATAACTGTTAAAAATTCCCTTCATGCTCAGTGAAATACTCACTTCAAATGTCTTGGCATTTCTCAATGGGTGAGGGTTGAGCCTTGAAAAATGAAGGGTTTTGGCCCAGGCTTCATCATCACTTTCAGCAATGATCCTCTGAACTCCACAAACTTGAGAGCTCGTGAGTTCTGAGAGGCATCCCACTCAGAGGGAGATGCTGGTTACAGCCTGTTGCAGTCCAGGAGAGCTCAAAGGATCTCACTTAGGACCTTTGTTTATATGTTCACAAGATGATTGCCTTTAGTCATCTGTAGACTCCCAACCTAGCCATAATCAGGGTCAGTAATTACTGGAATTCCAGTAACAATGGTACCATTCCACTCAAGCTACAATTCAGATAAGAAATGTTCCAAGGCTGTCAGGGGATGATGGATTATTCCTGTTCCCATTCCCCACCTTGGTCATGTAACAAGAGTTGCCAGTACAATCAATGCTACTCCCGCCTTAGCCATGCCATGAAAGAGTTCCTGGTGTGGTCAAGGGGCGCTTGATCGTCATTTCACAAATGCTGAGGCCTAATAGGAATTCCTGAGATCATAGAGAGGCTCAGAGGAGGGGTGGAAATGCACCATCACAGAAGTTTTTTACGCATTCCCATAGTTTTCTTGGCAACCCCATCTTTCCTTACTGCTATTTGACTAATTTTCAGCTGGCTTTAAAGAGGTGATTCCCCACTGTTCTCTGCTCTGCTTGGGAGGAGCAATCAGCAAGGCACTGGTTACCTCATCCCACAGCTGTCTTACATTAGCACAGTCAAGATCTACTTGAGCGTGTGCAACTGAAGAGTTAACATCTTCCTTCCCAAACTGTCCCAAGCAATGAGTGCTACAATTCTTATTCATTTGCATTTCGCTTGTACCTGGAAGTCTCAACCATGTACAGGAACTACATTTGGACAGGGTCTGTACAAATGCAGAACAAAAGGCATTATTAAGCCCAGAGGTTACCAACCAGCCCAGCACTTAGAGAATTATTGAGTCCTGGGGGACCTGGTTTGTTTTTCACTCCCCAAGTCTGATTCAGCATCGTGGTCGGGTCCCAGGTCTATATGGGATCCAGATCCAAGAAAGCACAGTTCCACTTCCCCCCCCTCACCTCCATTTCCCCAGAAGGAAAATACGGGTCCAAAGGCTAGGAGAGATCTTCAGCATGCTCTGTCCTGTTCAGGCTTTTTACCTGGCAGGGCACTGGGGTGGAGGAGAGTCCTGGGTGTGGACCTGTCTCTTGGTCTAGACACAACCCCTTCGACACAACAGTTTCACCAGAGATACCTAAACCACAGCTATAGCAGTATTTCTAGTTCAGCCTCATTTTCTGTACACAAATAAGCCCTGACCCACCCCAGATCATGGAGAATGTATTACAGTATGGGTAATTGGGTAAGTTTCTGGTGTATTAAAGAGGAAAATATAAGTGCAAGAACAAGGATGTGCGTTGTACATGGTATAGCTAGCTATGAGCACTGTCATTACAATAGATAAAGCTGCAACATCAAATCCTTTCCTGTCACTTTTAGGTTTCCAGGCAGGGATTAACTTGAGCCCTGTGTCAGATAATAAAGATTCGTTTGATATGGAAAATATTAAGTGTGTTGCCAGGGTCACAGAAAGATACTTTCATTTAACAACTTCCAGTTAGCATGCATTCCCTTCCCTCTCTCTGTTTTCCAGCCTGAATTCATGTAACTAAGAAAGCAGAAAAAGATTGGAGCAAGGGGGCATTTGGGGCTTTGGAGATTTGCCCCTATCAATCCAAAGGAACAGTGCAGAGCTGGTAGGGTGATGAGAGGAGGAAATGGTGCAACTCAGATGTGGGCTGGGTCCTCTCTCCCCTCCAGCACCCCTTAGCACTTGCAGAGAGCTGCTGCTTCAAGCAGGCGGTACTCCCTGTATTTCAGATAAAGTTTTTTGTACTGACATGCAAATTCCTGTAGGATTACTTCGCCTAAGCAGTAACAAATATTTTTGATTTGCTGGGTATACAGACTAATTAGTCAGCTGTAAGAAACAGCTGGTTCACAATGTTCTGATATTAGTGCTTTCCATGATTTTGATTTAATTTCAAGGGTAGACTACGGAAAGCAAAGTTGTAGAAGGAGGATTTTTTTTTTCTTGTTGCTGTTGGCTCACTTGTTTGTTTTACTCCTTTTGGAAACCTTTATTTGATGCCTATTCATAAATTATATTGCTATATTATGGTATCTCATTATCCTTTATTAGCAGAACACCACTAAATAGAAGTTGGAATTATACATCATGCCCTGCATATGGAACAAAACAGCATATGGAGACTATGCCTACTGCAGTTTTCAAGCATAAAAAAGCAGGAAATTATACAGGAAATTATACATATTTCAACAACTCTCTGCCAAGTGCTTCTGTGCTGTATCCTGTAATTCAGAGTCATGTTCATCTTTACTGTGTCATTTAAAATTCATAGAGTAGAAATATAGTGAGGTCATAATCCATATAGTAAGGAAGGAAAGCAAATTTTTTTCCTAAACTTGCTTAAAATAGAAAAAGTCCCAGTAGCAGCTGGATATCACATCCCCAGTATCACATAAATGGGGATGGTTTCAAAGGGTATGTTCAAACTAGTAGGGACAGATCGTTTGTTTAACATCAAAGCACTCTGAGCAAGTTAGCCTGACTGATAAAATATAAAGGTGGGAGTGATGCATCCCCTAAAATACCATGAATCTGATCATGAATTTTTCCTTTAAAATGAATCTTCTCTCAGTAAAAACATACAAATCTCAAAAGGAAAACATTTTAAAATATTTCCATGCTAATGATCTTGATTAAAGCATGAAATGAATCATATCCTATGGATTTTGGAAAGGAGTGGGTTTTTTCCTTTGCAGAAAGAAACATTTTTGCAAAACAACAAAATTCAAATTTAAACAAAATATTTCAGTTGTGTGGACATTTCAATTAAGTCAATTTTCTCTCAGAATATGATTTTGTTGGTAATTTCAACCTCTTAGAATTTTGATTCCTTGTGTATCACAGAACAGATATTAACATCATAGAACTTCTGTGAAAAAGAATTTTCTTTGTATGTCACCTCTATTTACATAAAGAGAGAACAAATTATTTGACTAACTCTCAATGAGAAAAGACTTACTTTTAAGCCAAACATCACCATAATAACCAAGATAACATAAACACTGGTTTCACTATGTTCTGTTTCATCCAAATTCAGTAGCATAGACAGAAAGGTAAAATAAATACAGAAAAAAAACCTCAGTAGGTTAAAATCAGAAGCATCTTACTCCATAGTGACAAGATCTGGTTAATGAATAACGTCAGATCAAGTTTTAGTGTGAAATGGACTCTCCATGCATTTTCTGGTTGCTGGACTCACGGTGAAATCATGCAGCACATTCAGACTATCACCTTTTTGTTCTGGGGAGAGTATTCTGTGGTCCTTAGAATAAACGGTAAAAAAAACAGAGGTAAAAGAAGAAGAAGAGAGACATATACGGAGCTTTCCTCTGATACTATGCTGAAAAGAAACCTCAGAAAACTGAATACAGCCTTCCTGTACTGAAGATTCTGCAAGATATCCATCTAGGTCACCCCTATGTTACTCGGAAGTGTCTTACGAAACATATGTGTGGAGTACACAGAGTATAAAAGGGTCTCTGTGCTATTCTCAAGATCTTGGGAGATTTCATATTTTGGGACCCAACGTTCCCCTTTTTCCACGACAGCCATACAAACATTTCTTCTTGCAGAGCCTCCTACAGGTATCTCAGGGAGAAAGGGTGACCTGAACCTTTCGGGTTCCTGTCAAACTGATTAGGTCTGGATTGGCACTTACGTTTCCCAGAGGGCCAGCCCAAATGCCACATTCACTTTCTTTTTGTCCCAGAAGCCACACTTCCACCTCTTCAGCCTCTCACACATAGTTCTTGTGTTCAGTTTAACTACCTGCTGAGTACATGATTTTTTTTTTAAAGTACATTGTAGGCATACCAGGATGGGTGTATTATTACTCTTTAATTTGTTTCCATTTATGTCTGTACAGAGTGAAGGAACATGCACCCTCCTGACTTGCTCCACATGATCACACCATGATCCACTCAAGTACAAGCTACACTATGAATTGTAAAATGGTGGAGAGCCTGTGCTTCTTTATCCAGTCACCAGATTACTAACCTTTTTACCCTCAGGGAGGAAGATCACCAAGGTCTGCAGAGAAGAAACCTTTGAGGTTAAACAAAGACGTAGCTTATGGAACTACACTGGAAATCTACTATGGTGCTTGAAGTTCATTAGAGCACATCATGCAAACACTATCAGGTGATCGTGTGAGGATCACATATACAATAGCCCTGAAATAAGTCTTGTTCCCTATCACTGCAGTGTCTTCCTGCAGCCTCTTGGCAATGATGGAGGGCCTCCACTCCAGTGCTTTCCTTCATAGAAGTTAAACAGCATTTCCCTCCGTTTCAGGTTGGGACTCTTTTCTTATGACAATGGAACAAGTTATTTCTTCTCATAACAGTCATGTCTCATTTAGGATTCTGGAAACTATGGATCATGGAATTGCCACTGGTCATTGTTTCTTCACCTAATGAATTTTTTTGGCTGGGAAAAGGGCCAAGAGTTTCACAATGATGAAAGAATTATCCACTTTTTGGCAAGTTTCAGCCCTGCCTCCAGGAAAACATCTTGCTTTGGATGGTTTTGCCCATTATGATAACAGAAAGCAGACAGAGGTATTTCCATTTCTCTCAACAGCCAAAGGAATTTGGGTAGAAAAGAAAGAGAGGAAGCCAACATCATTTTTACAATATAAAAGAAGGGAACCAAAAATGCCCAGCAAATATTCCACCCTCTGCTCTTGGGAACAGTGTGTGAAGTTGCTATTTGATGCCCTCCTCTCCCTTCCCCACCCTCCCCAGTGCCAGACCTCATAAAGGAGAGATCCTGGAAATATCACACTCCCAAGTCTAGAAGAAAAAGAGTCTTGCTGAAGACACCTCTTGTGCCACTTGAACAGTTAAAGGTTAGTAGTTAAAGTGCAGTGATAGGGTGTTCGGGGATTAGGATTGTGATTTGAGACAGGGACATGATTGCTAAGCAGTAAAATGGGCTGGTATGAGGCTAAGGGACTCAGAAGTCATCAGCATTTGGAGGCAGAGTGATAAGCTGGAATCTGTGCACCTTGAGGCACCTACCTACTGTGTCAGAGGACAGCATGTCCTTTTTCAGTTGCAATAGACAGTGACAGGGAAGCACTGCATACACACCAAGTACAAAATGGAGAAGAAAAAGGAAATTAAAAATAATCAAGACAACAAATTATAACACAATCTTTTAATGAAAAAAAGTCTTGATTTTCATAGGAATTTTACTCTGTACTATTTTATAGACTAAGGAGAAAAACTGAAAGCCTTTGGATGTCGATGTGACTTTTCCTGAATTGGTTTCCATATCCATTTTGAGAATGAGGAGATTGAGCTATCGTATCCTAGACAAACCTAATAGTGCATCTGCAGTGTACATGATGAGATGATCACTAAACAAATGAGGTACATTGAACTTCAGAGCTTGCTGAGGAGGATGGATTGTGTGAGATTCATCAGCCTTTGCCTTCTCACAAGTACAATGCTTATGATGCATGGCTTGCATCTGCACATGCCATTTGGACCTCTGGCCTTCAGATGTCACTGCTTATGCATCAGCCAGAAACAAGGAGGAAAAACACTGTATTATGGGAAAAATTACAGGACAGCATCTGCTTGTCAGAGGAGCCAGACACAGTGATTTCAAGGTCAACACTTCCCTTAATTTTACTCAGTTTAATTTTTTATTAGTGAGTTCTGGGCAAGCAATTTCTGAGTTTTAGGCTTTGGATTTGTTTTGGGGGTGAGGGCTGGGGATGGCTTCCAGTTCATTCTCTCCTGATTAATGGCATCAGATATATTTGGATTTAATTGGAATTTCTGTCCATTCCCACTGTATTCATTAAAATTGAAACAACCACAGACAGAGCTTTGACAACATATCCCACATCTTCCAGCAGCCACTCAATGTGAGAAAGCATGTCCTCTAAGAAAGTTTTCTTGTGGTGATTCTGCTGTATGTAGACAGGTCAGCAAAGAGGAACAGATACACTTTATCACTCTGCTTCTTTATGCTGGAACTTAGCACATTGAGAAGAGGGTGCAATCAGGGATTGGGAGGATAAGCAGTTTAGAGGGCAGCTAGGGAAGGACAAAATAACATAGCAGAGAGTCCTTGGAGGAATGTAGTTGAGGCAGAATTCACAGGATCTTTCTGGAGCTGAAGTAGCTTGAATTAATGCTCATTCAGTATTTTGAGAGGTCTAATAACAGTAACAAAGATGAGGATGAGTGTAATGTCTCGTATTGTCTTTTATAACATAAGGTTGCCTGGAGTCATTATGGCTGTGTCTCAGTTTAGAAACTGACAACAGGTTAAGTCGTTTAGATCATGAGGTGTTGGAAGAAGGGAAGAGGGTAAGTAATAGTTAAGGGAAGAAGGAAGATCTGGTAGTAAGTTGTGAAATGGAAGTTACAGGAAGGAACTAAAGAGGATTGTGATGGCAGATAGAGGAGTGCTAAAGAGAGGTAACTTTTATTGGTAAGATAGTGAAATTTACCCTTCTTTAGTAATATACCTGACTAGAATATCTGGCACTGGATATGTATTGAATCAGACAGGGCCACTGGCAGTACTGAGTTTCTAAAAATCTGATTTCTCTGCATTATGATTGAACTTTCATTCAGAAATGTAGAAGAGTCCCTGTATCATATTTTCTTGATGTTCTGGCTGTGATAAACCTTCATTACAGCTGTGGTACAAAAGTCACTTTCTGTTACATTATTGCCCTGGTGGCAGCCTCTATACCATAAAACACATCCTGCCAATGAGGAATCAACGAACTCAATATCTTCATCTGGTTTTCATTTCCTTGGAGAGATAGGGAAGCTCTTTGTACGCTGGACAGTGGATGTAGCTAATCGTGTTTTCTATCTGAATTGGTAATCATTGTTAGAAGCATTTTTGGACGATGAGGTATTTTTAGCTAGCAGACAGGCTTGGCAATATCTTTAAGCAACATATGTTTTTTTCAGGGCTCAGAAGGTGAAAACATACATTCACCACTTCTTATTCTATGTCTTTATCCAATGTTGTGGCTCAGTTATTTTTTTTTTCCCCTTGTTACTAGCATGCCATGAAGGTGATTTTTATCTACAAGAATGCTACCACTGTTCTCTGTGGCTCAGGTAAAACTGGGAAACCAGCTTGCTTTATTTACATTTTCTTTCTTGAAATATTTCCAGTTTCGATTCTCCAAGCAATTTTATATGATATGATGATTCCATGTCCTCCATAGTGAAGCTCTTCTCTACTGAGAACAGTGAATACTTTCTAAAGGAGCTAACTCTTAGAATGGTCTCATCGTGTAGGAGGTGGAGGATCTTTAACTTACTTTAGTTGTCTGTTTCTATTTCTTTGCTAAAACATCTTGCAGGCTACTAGGTCATCAGATTTTATATATCATTTTAAGATTCACTTTCTTATTCTTATTTGCTTCCTCTGAGCTGATGTCCATTCAGAAATCTTGTTATCGTTTCATGAGATAGATCTGTAGTGTTGCTTTGTATTTTGCACCAATAACAAAATATTTGCCCTGTTCATTTTCTGCCAGTTATCACAAAGACAGATTAGTTGAATACACTTTGATTCCTGTTCCTTTTTGTTTGCCTCCGTGTGCCTCACAGCAATTAATTTTGTTTGTGTTTGGGATTCCTTTTTTGTCAGCAGATGGCTTTAGGCAATTTCTTAAGAGATGCATGCCTAAATTATGTCCAAAATCTAGCAGTGATCACTGTCAGCATGCTGTCTTTTAGCACATTTGGAATATTTGTGACATGCGTGGATATACTACTATTACATTCATTTTTATAGGCTTAAAAGCCAATAATGTTACCACTAAATGTATATTTATAAGTCAGTAGTTTACTGTATTCACATGCAATGAGGCAGAATATCTTTATTGGGCTTCACTTCTGTGATATCTTTATAGCACTTCTGATAACTTTGAGATAATAATCTAATTCCTGTATTTCAGGTTAATTATTATTTATATGAAGTGTGGCATTTCAGGGTTTCTATTTATAGTTTCTTGGATTTGGGAATGTTTGGGTTTTTTTTTTATTGTTCTGTGTTTCCTTTAGGGAACTCTTTGTCAAGTAAAAGAGGTTTGAACCTGAGCAAGAGTCTGAGGCATTAATGTTATGACTATACTAATAAATTAAGCAGGTTCAGGGCACAGGTCCAAGCACTGGCATACAGTTGTCCGTATTGTTCAACTGTTAACACAAGTCCTGACATAGTTTTAGTCTGTGACAAATGGCAGTGTGCCAGTCAAATGCCCAGAATCAGTTCAGGAGCTAGCACAGGCAGAGTATTTCTCCCCATGGGTAATATGGACAAATTCACCCTCTGGAGCAGAGCTTGGGCACTGACCTTCTTTGGTTTACCAATACAGACACAAATGAAGGGCTGGAGAAGAAGACTCAGCAGCAAGATGATACACTGGCGGAATAGCAGATGGTTTCTATGGGTGCAGTCCTGAACAAACTTTATTTCTGTATCTCCAGCCCTGAGCCCAGTAAAGATCTATTCAGAGGATTGTAGAGGATAACGCACTGATCAAGACAGTTTGTTGAAATGGCTTCTGAGATGTGTTCACATTTTCTTTTCTGAATAGACCTTTATAGAAGTTGGATGAGCCACTTAGCAGTCGAAGTTGTCCAGTCTGTGGATGGGACTGCAGCAAGACCCACCTCTCAGCTGCCGCTGAGGGATCTTGTGAGTTTAATGCTGATGGTGCTGGGGTTAGTCCTAGGGCTCACCTCCTCCTTGCACCGAGGCGAGTAGCTCTCAGGAGATGGACGCTGGGTACCCGACACCATTACTGTGAGGAGAATAGAACATCTAATTTCAATTTTTCTGATAATTCAGGCTCAAAACAGAGTCTCAAAGGGAGGAATTTATTTTCCCTCATAAACACACCGTACACCTGTTGCTGTAAGAGCCTGTCTACCTCGGACCTTCACACATGAGTCACGCAAACACAAAAGCCTGTTACTAGGTAGTTACTAGCCTGGTGTTGTTCAGCTTCATCCTCTTTGTCATCACAACACAGTGCATTCTTTAGTGCTTAATGCTCATCTTTCGTACAGATTTACAGAGTTACTCCTGTTTCAAAATTTTCTTTGAAATTATCATTTAAAGTTGAGCCCCCTACAGTCTATTTTTGAGGAGAAAACAAAGGATTTTATAAAGCAACCTCTACAAAGAGACTCTTCCACTTTTGTCTGTTCTATCCCTTGTAACTTCTCTGCCTTTTTAACCTGTAAGAAAAATGGTTGATAGGTTCAGCAATTCTAGCTATCTAAAAAAGTGATTGCAATTGGCTATGAAGTAAGTTTTCAGAAAGATTTTTTAACAGGAATTAAAAAGATTTATAATTAAAAATATTCCTCTTCTTTTTAAAAGCTCTTATTTTCTCAAATTATTTAAAAGATTATTTTTTTTTAATCATCTGAGTGGTTTTGAAGTATAATTACATTAAATCTATTAATGAAAATAAGTCAATAATAGATTCAGGAATGTTCATCAAATATAGATATATACATATGTATCTAAAGTATTCCATCATCTCTGTGGCTACTGGCAACATCTTTAGCTAAGATTGTCCAGTCTTCGTTGAATTTTAATTTTTTTTGTTTAATTTTCTAGTCTGTCTTTTTTGCCGGGGGCTGATTTTCTTAATTTTTTTTTCCACTGACTGAATGTTTCAACAAAAATAATTCAGTTATTCCTTAGAATCAAAATTAGCAATGAGATTCTCAAATAACTTTCCCTGTGTCCTTCTTTGTGTCTGAACACAAGTAGGCAAAGATTTCGGGCTTGACTTTGCTTGGTAACAAAACCAGATTTACTGTGGGAAGAATGATGAGAGTGACTCTTCCCTTTTGCTCTAGTTTCCACCAAAACAATTTCACTATCACTTTTTTCCATCGAAAAAAGTAGGAAAAGTTCTCTTAATTTTTTTTTTTTTCTTGTTTCAAGGAATTAGCATTAACTACTATATTTAATTCTTCTCTTTTCTTCTGGTTCCTGGTGCTGGAAAGAGGAAGTTGTAAGCATTTTTTTCATCTGATTATAGTTTCCCTTCCTTTCTATAATTACGTGAAGAGGAAAGTTTAGCCTCTGGGATAACATACCATAGAGACTACAAAATAGGTTAAATAAAATATTAATTATATGCTTACCTCTGTCTGGATTAGACTTTAAGAAGGGAACAGGGAGATGTCACACAGTTAGGAAGATTTGTGCTGGGATAGCTGTGTTTGAAGTAACATGTTTGGGAGCTTTGTGAGGGACTACAGAGTCTATTTGCTAACTCTTAGGAGCCAATCTCAGTTTTGGCATACATCGAGAAGAAAGGGATACGAGAAGGTATCAACAGCACCTGAGTCTAGTTCTTTTACTGCTGTGCAGGTCTTGACCTGCTTGGTCAGCATGCCTAAGCCTTGGCCTCACCCCAGTGCCAGACCCTACATCAGAATCCCTCAGTGATCACAGGAGATCCTACGCCTTGATGCAGATGTATTGTGGTCCCTCATGACAGACATGGGATGAAAATGCACGTTTCCACAAGCTAATCATATCGAAAGAACGCAAAAGTTCATTACAGAACCAAAAAGCTGTGGTTAAGTTTCCAAAAATCCTTCTTCTTCCTGGAGTGCTGTCAGCTTGTGGTAGCCCTCTGCTAACCTCCTGTAAACATGCACAGGATGAACTTGGAATTGGTGTTTATGTAAAGTAGAAGGAAAGAGATTAATTTCCCTAGAAAAAACAGTAAAGTGCTGCACAGGGCACTCTGCTAGGTACTTCAGCAATTTCTCTGAAACAGCTGAACTTACTGAGGTAGCAGACTTTAGTTCAAAGTCTTGATCTGAATCAGGCAGAGCAGACACTACCCCTGGCAGCACTGTCTCCCAAAGAAGATGCCCAACTGCTGCACTGTATGATTTCAGAGGTATCACCGCTATCACTCAACAATTCTGTGAGTAATTCCCAGATTTTCTGTAATTCCAAAATCAAAGCGTCTTGGAAAAATATGAATTAAATTTATGACTTTATTTGTTTATGGCTTATGGGCTTTAGCAAGACCATAACCCTTGGCATCCTCTAGTAGGAACGACAAATGGAAAATACATAACTTACCTCAACAGGCATTGCTACTGTGCAAGAGGTTTGGCTGCAGGTCTCTGACAAATAAATGAATAGAAAATGGCAGTAACTAAAAGGAGCGTTAAAACTAGGAAATGGCGGAAGATAGGGAAGTGACAAAAGAAAGGCAGCAGATAACAGAATATTTGTATTACTGTTATTTCACTGAAATAACTTCCAAAGTAAATTTTAATTCACAGGTAGTTTGGGATCAACAAAATTCCTTGTTTGATGCTTAGCATATTTGCCCCTTAAACATTTAAAATTTAGACAGTGTTATTGGTATTGGGGAGGGGATTTTATTTATTTGTTTGTTTTCCTGAGGCTGAAGCTATTTCCCAGCCAAAAATAACACAGTATGAACCTTCTAGATACTGTGAGTTCTGCTGGAGAAATTCCACATGCTGAAGGATTTACTGATTTTCCAGTTGTACTTTGGGGTTCTCTCAGGTTTGTTTAGGACTGGTTTAGCACTATCACTGCTCTTTCTCTTGCTCCATTAGTCCAGCAGAAAATCAGTGATGTGTTTGAAATATTTTTTTTGGAAAATAAGCAAAGGCTGCAGTAGGCAATTGAACCCTGACCATGGACTTTGGGTGAATAATTATGCAGCCAGTTGTTCCTTCCAATTTCAACATCTCAGAAGGAGTAGGGAGGAACTTCATTGCAATGTTCTTGTTCCAGAAGAATAAGTCAGTTGCCACAGGCTCAGGGGCCTCTGAGGAAGAGCTGTTGACATCAGTGCTTCTGGCAGTCAGGGCTGCAGGATTTGGCATATGTTGTCAGTATTTATTTTCTTGCATTTGCAGGCTGACATCAACCTCACGCTGACAGAAAAGCTGGTGAATGGAATTTGTCTGTCTATCTATTTCCTTTGTGAATTTCCAGTACCAATTCTGTTCACAAAGCCTATGGGTTTCCTTTCATTGCTGGCATGGCAAATATTTCACTGTATCAAGATGAACATGCTTGAAGGTGCCATTTTCAATTTCCTCTGCCTCCTAAACTATGTTTTTTTTAAGGAATGTAGTGTTTGTCATAGGAATATTAGGTCCATAGTATATGAAAGGTTGAAAAAAAGGTTGTGCATTCAAAAGTTTCACTAAAAAAAAAAAGGTTTTGACAGGGAATTACACATGTATCCAAGAAGATAGACACAGGTGCTAACATTTAACAGACATAGCTGTGCAGTTGCATTTAGGTTTAGGATTAAAAGCTATTTGTTATCATTCTCTTGTTTCTAGAAGCTGAGTGAGCGCTTCCACTGAGGTCCCATAGCACAGCATGTCTGGTTTTGAATCTCTGACCCTTTTATTGAAAGAGCAGGGGAAGAAGTATGTGTCTGAGGAGCTGCATGAAATATGCTGGTGTTAGCAAATTTTTTTGAGAGATCTTCATGACCTGGAATTTCTGTTTATTCCTAAAGTGTCTTTGTCCCTAGGAGACCTGTCACAAGTTGTCATTGGATTAATGAGACCAGTTTTTAACTTGTATTGCAGCTTTGGAGATCTAATTACATTCAGGTTCCACCAGAGCCAGGTACCTAAAAATGGTGCATGACATTTAAAGAATCAAAAGAAATTAAGCTAAAAGGTGACTTGAAAGGCCATCTGTCCCTCCTAAGACATCATATGAGTCCCAAGACTCACACAGCAGTTAAGTTTCCTCTATGATCTTCCCCATCATCAAGTATTTGCATTTCAAAAGAAAGTATTGTAGTCCTTACCCTGTACCAACTCTCTTCCTTGTCTGCTGTAGTAACAGAGAAATTGTG
>NW_009613692.1:121588-151648 GCF_000690535.1 Cariama cristata
GGGAATTCTAATGGAACAACTAGGAATTACATTCAAAATACTGTTTCTTTACTTCCTATATTCTTTTATGATCAATAGTAAGACTGAGTTGCAAGTACTCCCTGACACAGGACAGCTACATGATTATTACCTTCTTGCATTTTGCCTGGTAACGTTGCTATGACCTTGCAAACTAAGGTACCCATCTGTCATTTACAATTCATGTATCACCATTGATTTATAGAGGACTAGGCAGCTTGTCCTATGTCTCTAGTTAGGAAAAAATGAAAAACGCAGCAAAATCCCTCGTCTTTTTTTTTTCAGTAGAATTGTTATCGAATATGGTGGTACTGATAGTTATTCCTTGTAAGCCATTCACCAGACATTTCACAATTTTCTCTTCTGCAGCTTATTTGAAATCAAAGCAGGTTTCTTGTGTTGCTCTAGAAAATAATTTCTTTCCTATGAGATGGGATAGGATGGTTAATGTGGTAGAATATCTCAGTGAATGATTGGTCATCTATGGGAACCTGGTATTCTAAGGGAAATTTTCTGATTACACTTCAAAAAACCTCAACATATGAAGTAAAAAGAGCTGTCAGTACTTTTAGAAACCTATCATAAATTTTCTAAATAGAGAGAACTGCAAAGGCAGCGAGGACTACTTTTTCTCGTTTGCTATTTATTTCCTTTTAAAAATATTTGTCTGAACGGCAGCTCTGAAATTAGTATTATCCCAATCAAAATAACTATTAATGTCAGAAAATAGCAGTTTACAATGAAATCTATCTTTAGTATTTCACAGAATCAATGAGGACTAATCTTGTCTTTGCTTTAAATTTGCTTCTTTTTTTTCTAGGGACAAAATTAGTAGAGGAAACAAAGGTATCAAAAAGACACAGCCTAAATCGTCCTCAAGGCTCTTTTAGACCAAAAGCAATACAGAACAGAAGAGGGGAAAAAGAAAACAGGAAGAAAACAAAGAGACTAGAGAAAATGTTTTCTGTTAATCAGCAGATCAATGGCTGATCCAAGAAGGAAATCCAAGTCACTTAGTTCCTAGTATATTGTTTCATCCAATAGATTACGTTGGCATCATAAGCCAATCTGTACTTTCTGCTCCAGGAGGAGAAAGTAGAAGTTACTTTGCTAAGACAATACCTGCCCATGAAAATCATGTGCAACATCTCACCAAGTACCTGTTTCCCATTCATCTATAGCCAATGTGCGGCAACCAGCTTTATGAAGATCCAGCCAAAGGACGCTGAGAGGCTTCTGGTTTAATGTGAGGATGAAGGGGCTGCCCACTTTCTATGGTCTTGCCAACAGGTGTTTGTTTTTCAGTAGTAGAAGATTACTTCGAGGTTTTTCCAGGACTGTAATGACATCCTTGACATCATTTATCAGAACATACTTGAGTCTCCTTCCTACCAAATTTCATTCCTGAAAACATTTATTTCTAAAGTTTCATCAAGGAGATCAGATTTAAGCACCAGAACCACAAGCAGATGAAATAATATTGTCCAGAATGAAAGAACAAAATCATGTCAGGTCAGTAAATTTCATAAACATTTTACTCTTTCTTGAGGTTTCATTTCTGAGATACAAGTTCTATGCAAATTCCAAGAGGATGAATCTACTGAATATTTTATCACATTCCCACATGTTCTGAAAGAACATTACAACTTCACTGGAAAGTTCCATTATGAAAACACACAGGATAAAATTACTTATGCTAGGAAAGACCAGTACATCTCAGAGACTCTTCAGCTTCATACTGAAAAAAATCAGTTACAGCACATATCTAAGGTAAGCACATGAATGAACAACTGAAATCCAACTAAACACACAGGCAAAACCTAAAGAGCAAGCATTCATGTGAGCACCCACTGACTCTTCAAGCAGTCCAGCAGAAATCCCCAAGTGACCAGTGCAGATATATCTCTAGATGCCCACATGATGAACGACTGGCTGAGAACATCGTGTGTGGCAATGTCACAGAGGGTTTTATATGTGTGCTGTTCAGTGGGCCACTGTTAAAGGAACAGGGAGTGCCAGCTGCAGAGGCCAGGCTGCTGACATTGATGTTATTGCCAATGAAACACCAGTAACAGCCACTTTACACCAGTAAAGCCATATGGAAATATTATAATTGTCCCTACAGCTCTGTAAAACCAACTAGTGCAAGCCGAAAATTCAGAATGTTTAGCTGAAAATAAGGGAAAATGGAATAAAAGTTTTCATTTCCCTAACATAATGACAGGAAAACCCTGGGAGGTGGTGTTTTTAATTTTGTAAAACTTATTTAATCTCCTTAACCCTATCCTTCACAAATTAGAATTAAAGATGGTTAAAATCTGGATTTATCTTTGTCTGAAGTCATTGTTCTGTCTATGGCTAGGAAGGAATGTCAGACAGAAGGCTGTGATGTGGTCCCAAATTTAAATTTAATATAATAGAAATATACATTGTTTTGTTACTTTTTAATTTAATATACATGTTTTCACTACTGAAATTGGGTTTGGAATTTCTAAAAGTGTTCTTGCAGATTCTTCTAGAAGTCTATTAAAAATTATTTACAAGGAGAACACAGTTCAAAATGAATGTCACAACTGAGCAAGGAAAGCTGGAAAGTGATAGACACTACATATTGCTATAGCTATGTACCTAAAGCAGTCACAAATGTAAAGATTCTACATAAATTATACTAAAATCACCATGCTTTAGCTAGTTTATAATTAAAATGTGTTTCAACATCTCTGGAAAACTCAGTATAGGAATAGCCTACAGGGTGAAGGGTATCTGCATATAAAATTATTGTAGCAATATGTATATGTCTTTTATCTTGACTGACTCTAAATGGCTTTGCCACATAAAAAAATAAAGAAAATATTCAATATAAATTACCAAATAAGTTTAAGATGTAAATTCAGATAAGCTAATCCAGTAGGCCATAATAGAGTTTGTCCAGGACATGTTAATTCTTGTAAAGAAAAGTCCTTGTTGATAATTATAATTAGTCTAGTTCTGAACTTTATATAGTACATGAAAAATACTCTGCCCAGGAAACACTGCTGCCTGAAAAATAAATGGGATAAAATCTCTGGTCAAATTCTCAATGAAGAAGGAATCACTCTTGATATCCTGTGCTTCCTAGATAAATTTTTCTTGAATGGTGACTCTTCACTCTGGTTTGCTGTTGGTTTGCATGCATTCCAATGTGCTGCATTTTCACAAGAGCTTTCTTATAAAGCAAGACCTTCATAATAAAATTGTATAAACCCAGGAAGGTTGCTTGTATTTGGAGATGGGAATGTTATTTTGGTAAGGGCAACATACACGTTGCATGTGTGAGGCTAAAATGATCTTTGTATACATAAGAATATAAAGATATAGAAGTTGAACTTAATTTCAGTCAAACATTAGATTCATTGAACTGAAAAGGAGATCAGCTAATTCTGGATAAAAAGGTTTATTTCATGATACTGATGATGCCTTTCACCTTCATGTCTCCCTTTTAGACAGACTTTCACTTTTCTTCATAGCATAAATTGTACTTGGGGAACCACCTTTAAAGCTCCAATGGCAAAAGTTCCTACTAATAGGCTGCATTTCTGAACAAGCTCAGCCTCTCCCTGATATTTGTCTTCACAGAAAATTTGGAAACAATCGCTCAAGATGCTCTTTTGCCTAAACTGCCTGCACAATACAGATTTGCTTTCAGTGTTTCTTTCCAAGTCATTCCTGGCTCCTCTGATCCTTTCTCCATGAGTCTTTCCTGCCTTACCTTCTCTCTGTCAGGGGTGAAGCTGTGTGGACATGCCCATCAGTGTCATTTAACACTAGTTTCTCTGAACCATACTGCGGAGCATCGGAAAGTCAAGCTTAGGATAACTCAGCAGACAAGGTCTGTGTCACCTTATCAGACCTTAGTGTTGTCTACTATGTCATGTATTTTAATTGCACTGAGCAAAGATACTGAATGATTACATCTCAATAAGGACAGTTAATTAAATATTTACTTGGAAGAAAGTTTGCATGCGATAGATTCACCTCCACAAAAAAGATCTATCTGATTTTGCATATCTATCAAGTGTATTCGCATCTCAGTGTACAGTGGAGATAAACATAAAAATCCCCATGCAGCAAGAAAAGATTACATCTGTACATCCAAAACTAAGTTCATCACCTTGATTCTTGTAAGCAGTAGTGGACTTGATGTTTCTGACTGCTTAGACACTTATTTTATTACATCTTCAAAGAGAACACTTACAAGCATTTTCATTTGAAATGCTAACATGAAAAAGAATGTATTGGTTAAAAGACATTCACTGTGTTGCTCTTTCATACTGTTTGAAAACAGCGTTCAATTCACAATGGAGTATGTAACCATAATAGACTGTGACACAACAACAGAGCAGATGGAAATATTCATACTGGTTTCAAAGGTTAGTAAGTTCTTCACACATCCACACAAGAGTCCAAAATGTTTGCTTGCCCTTAACTGAAAATCTGCAATAAAATCCTAAACTTGCTAGCTCTGCCTCTGAAAATAGCAGCAGCATTGAAATATTTATTAGACAGAAATCCTGGCAGAATATGTTTCCAAGAAAGATGAGATTAAATACACAGAGGGTAAATTACATTCATTAAGACTCCTTTCAGGTCATGATTACGAGGCACTCTGTTCTACAGAACAAAAAAGAAATATAACTTCCACCAGGGCTTTACTTGTCAAAAATATAAAAGGATAATTTTAGTTTTTGAAGAAAACAGTCTTATAGTTGTCTTTTCGACCACACAATGGTAATTTTTAAGAAAACAAATCCAGGAAAAGTAGTTTCGACATTGGAACCCCCACTGTGCCCTGTTCTGCGTACACGAGACTTTTGTGAGAAATGAAAAGTTTATAGCTTCATTGCCTAAGTGTCATCATTCACCTGGCAAAATCACCTCTGTATAAATATAATCTGTGATTCAGTGTTACATGAAGTCAGTGGCCATGCTACACTTTGGATTGTGTGTTGACTTCTTTAACTGACCTATGTTGAAGTATTCCAAGATCAAATTTGCAAGATCCTTACAATATCCTCCACAAATTTGGTTTAGAGGTTTCAGTTTGCAAGGTGGAAAGTAGAAGAGCAAAGCAGAAAATTTAAGATAATACTGCAAACAGTGAAGTAGTTGGTATGTAAAACTGAAAGTCAGCATTTCTTTAAATTATAGCTAGTCTCATACATACCGGTAATTTTTGAAACTTTCATAATAAAAACATTTGTTCAAAATTTACTATGCCTGGTTAGCATCTAAGTATATTCTTCATATTAGATACTACAATGTACAATTCTAGTGTTGCCTCTGAAGCAGTTTATCATCCTGCGGTCAGAACAGTTTATTGGTTTATGCTTCTTAACATCTTGTTTTCATCATACTCAGATGACAATGTTTCCATTCCTTAGCCAGTTATTGGCTGAAATCAGGAGAGCAGTGAAAATGAGCAGTGTGACTTTTCAGATGTGGAGCTCGCTGCAGTCACTAAGACACTGGCATGTAGCAACCATGAAATCGTGGAGTTGAAGATCTTTAGGGGAGTGAGTAAGGCTGGAGTAGAACACTAATCCTGGACTTTAGGCAAGCAGACTTTAGCTGGATCAGGGAACTTGTAGGTGGGATCTCACAGGAAGCAGATCAGAGGAGTGAAGTTGCTCAGGAAAGCTGGTAGGACTTTAAGGACAGCATACTGAGGGCAAGAATGATCCATCCCAATACTCAGGAAAACAAGTATACACGTCAGGAAACTGTTGTGGCTAAGCAGGGAGTTCGTGGTGGACCAGCATACAGAACGGGGAAGCAGGGATAGGCTGCAAAGGAGGAATTTAGAAACATTGCCCAGACATGCAGAAGTGCTGCCATGAAAGCCAAAGCTCACCTGAAGGTGATGCTCACAAGGAACAGCAAGAGCAATCAGAAGAGCTACTTCTGCCGTATTAGTAGGAAAAGGCCAAACAAGTGGGCTCCATAGCTGAGTAGGGTGATCGATTTAGTGACAGTGAACACAGATTAGACTGAGGTGCTCAATGCCTTCTCTGCCTCAGCCTTCACCAATAAGGGGTTCCAGGCCTCTGCTTCTTGAAGGGGCTCAAGAAAGAGGAGAAAAACTAGCTGTGGCTGAGGGTTGAGTAAGGGGTTACTTCAGAGAAATCACAGAATCAGAGAATGGCTGCAGCTGGAAGATACCTCTGGAGATGGTCTACTCCAACCTCCCTGCTTGAAAGCATTGTCACCTACAGCAGGTTGGCCAGAACTGTGTCTGATCAGGTTTTCAGTATCTCCAAGGAGAGAGATTCCAGAGTCTGTCTGAGCAACCTGTTCGAGTGTTTGACCCACCTCACCCAAAAAAAGAAGGTTGGGTTTTATTTACGTTTAAATGGAATTTCCTGTATTTCAGTTTGTGGCTTTTGTCCTGTCACTGAACAACACTAAGAAAAACCCAGCTTCATCTTCTTTACTTCCTCCCATCAGGTATTAATACATATTGATAGGACCCCCCTGAGCCTTCTCTTATCCAGGCTGAACAGTCCCAGCTCTTGCAACTCTTTTTGTATGGCAGATAGATGCACCAAGCCCTTATTCACCTCCATGGCCCTTTGTTAGACTTGCTTCAGTGTGTCCATGTCCCTGTTGTACTGGAGAGCCCAGCACTGGATCCAGCACTCCAAATGTGTCTCACCAGTTCTGAGCAGAAGGAAAGGATCACCTCCCTCAACCTGCTGGCAAAGGTCTGCCTGATACAACCCAGGAGGCTGTTGGCCAACCTTCTTTGCCACAAGAGCGCATTGACAGCTCATGGTCAACTTGCTGTCCACCAGTACCCCCAAGACCTTCCCTGCAGAGATGTTTCCCAGCTGGCTGTCCCCAGCCTGTCCTGGTGCCTCAGGTTATTCCTCCCAAGGTGCATGGCTGGGCGTTTCCCTGTGCTGAACTTCATGAGGTCCTTGCCAGATCTTTTTTCCAGGCTGGTGAGGTCCCTGTGAATGGCAGCACACCCATCTGGTGTATGTCACTCCTCCCCGTTTTGTATCATCTGCAAACTTGCTCTGTCGTATGTGACTCATCCAAGTCATTATTGAAGATGTTAAACTGCATTGGCCTAAGCACCGACACCCTGGGGCACATCACCACTGACTGACCCTCAGTTGGACTGTACCACTGACAACAATCCTTTGAGCTTGGCAGTTCAGTCAGTTCTCAGTCCACCCTGCAGTTCACTGATCTCATTCATCGTTTTGTCAATGAGTACGATACGGAGTCATGCTGTATTGGGTGCAGGTGGCAAGGTGTTGACCGGGGGTGGCCTCTGTGAAGAGAGATTGGGGCTATCCAGTGCCAGACACAACCAATTGCACCTGGTCCTGGCTAGCTCCAAGAAACCCACCAAAGGGGACAGCAGAGCCCGTCAGCCAAGATAGTGGTGCCTCTGGAAAAGAGTATTTAAGAAAGGGCAAAATGCCACACAGGCAGAAGAGTGAGGGGCGAAAAATGTGAGAAACAACTGTATGAGCTGCAAGGTCAGAGAAGGAGAGGAGCAGGAGATGCTCCAGGTGATGGAGCAGAGTTTGCCCAGCAGTCCATGGAGGACCATGTCAGAGCAACACTGCAGCCCACAGAGACAATGCTGGAGCAGGTGGATATTTCCTGAAGGAAGATGCAGCCCATGGAGACCCCACACTGGAGCAGGGGAAGAGTGTGAGGAGGAAGGAGCAACAGATGTTGCTGATTTGGACTGTTACGGCCTGACCACAACACCCCACCTCACCCCAACACCCTGCACAGCTGGGAGAGGGGGAGATCGTGAAGTCAGGAGAGAAGTTGAGCCTAGAAATAAATAGGTGGGGGGAAGGTATTGTTTTAATTTGTCTTTGTCTCTCACCATTGAAATCTATTTTAATTGGCAATAAATTAAATTAATTTTCCCCAAGTCAAGTCTGTTTTGCCCATGACAGTAACTGGTAAGGAATCTCTCCATCCTTACCTCCACTAATGAGCTTTTCCATCTTCTTTTCTCTCCCTGTCCTGTTTGAGGAGGGGAATTGAGAAAGTGGCTGGGTGGAGATCTGGCAGCTCGCCACAGTCAACCCACCATACATGCAAATCTGAAGCAATCAATGGGCTGCATCCAAGGGTACTGAGGGATTTGCCAAGGTCCTTGCAAGGCTATTTTATATCTTCTCTGTAAGATCGTGGAGATTCAGGGAGGTCTGTGATGTCTGGAGAAAGTCATATGTCTCAATTGTCTTCAAATCTTCTTATTTTGATCCCTTGGAACACAGCAGAATGAGTCCTCTTGTAGTACATCTCTGGGAGCATGAAGATAAAGGTGATCAGAAATGGACAGAACTGATTTATCAAGTGCAAATCATGCCTGACCAAACTGTTTGCCTTCTGTAGTAAAAAGGACAACCTGATTGCCTTTCATAATAAAACGGGTGGATTTGTGGTCAAGAGGAGAGCACTGGATATAGTTTAGTTTGACTTCAGCAATGTTTTAAGCGCTGTTTTCCACAGTATTCTTGTATCCATATTAAGATGCTATGGTCTGAATGAATGGACAAGAAGATAAATGAAAATCTGGCTGAATGGTCAGAGGGCGGTGGTTAAATACTTTACCAGGAAGCCAGTAACAAGGGGAGTACCACAGGGTTCTGTCCTGGGATCTGTCTTGTTTAATACCCCTATCCATGACCTAGAGGAGCTTACAGACTGCTTGTTCATCACATTTGCTGATGACTCTAAACTGAGGGGTGGTGGCAGCTTCTACGTTTAAGAGCAGGGCTGCCATCCAGAGTAATCCAAAGTGGCTGGAGGAAAGGTACAATAAGAACCTTACGAAACTCAACAAGGACAAACGTAAAAACTTGTATGTAGGGTAGATGAACTGCTCAAAATGATACAGACTGAGGACCAACTCTTGGGGAGCAGCTCTGTGGGAAAAGCCCTGGGATCCTGGAGGGCAGTAAGCTGGATGTGGGCTAGCAGTGTGTCCTGGAAGCAGGGACAGCCAGTGCCATCCTGGGCTGTATGAACAGGAATAGAGCCAGAATACTAAACACTCACTGGACCACGTCTGGATACTGCATCCAGCTTTGAGTCCTCCAATACAATAAAGACATCAATGAATCATAGACTGTGGTAGAGGCTGGAGCACTTGCTCTGTGAGAAGAGGCTGGAGGAGCTAGGCTTGCTCAGTATGGAGCAGAGATGACTTTGGGGATACCTAACAGCAGCCCCAGTGCCTACAAGGAGATTATGCAGAGGACAGAGCTGGGCTCATCACAATGGTGCACGGCAGGGGGGTGAGAGAAAACTGACATAAATGGAAACTAGAGAGGGTCACACTGGGTATAAGAAGAAGCTGTTTTCCCATGAGGACAGTCAGGCGGTGGCACAGGTTGCCCAAGGAGGTTGTGAAGTTTCAGTCTTTGGAGGTTTTTCAAGCCCTGACTGGCAGAAGCCCTGAGCAGCCTGGTCTGACCTCAGAGCTGACCCTGCTGTGAGCAGGAGAGTGGACCAGAGACCTCCTGAGGTCCCTCCCAGTCTAACCTATCCTGTGATCCTGTGGTAAACAAAAGTTTCTTATTATTTGGCAGAATGGGTCAGAGGCAGTTACCGAGATAATTGATTCATGCCTTCATCTGTGGCTTTCAGACATTGATTCCTGTCAGAGTCATTGGAGTTTCTGACTTTCTACATAGGAATGATAGCTTGAATGACATTCTACCATGTCCAACTGACCTATGATTTTAAATCTTTCTACCGTAATACAGACATTTCCCAATTACTTTGCCATCTCCCTGAGCTACATACCATATAACTAAGTTCTTAACATAAAGAAAAATATATCTATGACTTTTTTGGCAGGATAATTTTTTTAACTTGTATTAAATACATTCTTACTGCCCTGCATCATCTCTTTATGCATTTTTCATTACATAGCTAAAGATGTCATCTACTACCAGGTTTTAATTTTTAATATTTTAAAACCAGTTGAAACTCTGCCCCTCAGCCTGAATATATCTAGGTACCAACAAAACTTGCTTCCACGGCCACAGTTTCTGATTCAGTCAAAATATTAAAAATTCAGGTAACTTTGTCTCCACCTTCTAACACTGCAGTATATGTAGTTCGATAAGGACAAGGTTTTTTCTATGCCTGATTGAAGCCATTGTTGAAGGAATGAATTTTGTACTTTATTCTGCTCTCATATGGAAGTGACTGATCCTTAATCTAATATCTTTGAAACTTTTGTCAGCTGGAGAGCTTTTCCATGCTTCCCAGTAGTTAAACTCTTCTCAGTAATGAAGACAAAAGGTTTTCTTGTTGTTGATGTCCAGAGATGGATTTCTGCAGATCACAGTTAGGGGATTAGGATCCAGAAGACATACTCAGGTTACCATTCAACAATGTCTCGTGGTAACACTCTGTGAGTACCACCTACTTGTGACAGTCTGTGTCAAATGCAGGACAACTTAACCTTCTTTTATCAACAGCTAAGATGCTCTGATTTGGTCATCTTGTCTTACAGTCACCCAGAGATCAAAACAGGCTAAAAGAGTCACTACAGAATACATAAATAATGACTTTCTATGCCGTGATTATCTTATTATGTGACAAAGTCACTTGCAGAGACCTCACCACTTAACTTTGTTCTTTACTCTGCTGAACATGTTCACTAGATCCTGAGAGTGGAAGCTTTGAAAACATAATTTAGAGTTCTACTTATTCCATTAGTGTGACTTCCATTAGAATTAATTTGATTTGACTTGGTTCCTGGCAGTCTGATGGATCACAGTTGTCATTTATACTAACTATGGCAGTCTGTCTCCTCCATTTCACATGCCTTGTGCTAGAATTCTCATTACTCGATACAACAGAATTTAACTTGTCACTGGAAATAAGTATAAGTACAATCCATTCACACACACAAAAAAAGAAAAAAAATAAAATCGCATATAAATCATATCCATATCCATATCCATATCCATATCCATATCCATGAGCCCTGTATTTTAAACAACAAAAAATCAAGTAGCCTTGGAAAAATATGTCTGGGACATTTCGTAGGTAGCATATGAACAAAGGCCTGGTAAAGCCTTGCTTCTCATACACCAAACTCAGTAAAATGTTTTGTTCATTGCTGCCTTTCAAAGACAAAACAGATTAAAATAGTACAAAAGTACATTTATGTAACACCATATCTTCTGAACACTGTCAGCTTGTTCCCCCAATTTCTAGACTTTAATTCTGACATGCACATGAGGATTGTGGGCACAGTGATTCATTGGTGCAAGGATGAAGAATGAATCATCTCAAAATGATCATGAAGGAGGTGGCTATGGTGGTACAGGAGGGCACACCAGAGGCAGCATGCTGCACCATCTGAAAAACATGTGCAGGAATGATTGAAGTGCTCTCAGAGGCAGTCTTTCTTTGAGGATTAAAATAGAGCAATGTAATTTTTCTATAAGTCTACCCTTTAGAAAAATATATTCTACAAATAAACCCAAATTTTAAGTGCAGAAAAGGCATCTGGGATTGTACTTCCATTTCTACTTCCCAAATTAATCTTGGTTTTAAATAACAGGGTAGAGTGTTAGAGTGTCATCTGTGATGTCCAGTAGTTTTACCTTGTACCATGCCAGATGTTGTCATCTAACTGCCCTCTATTGTAACTAATAATGACCTTATAACATCATGTCCAGAGAAGCCTGAAGAAGAAATCGTTTTCAGCTATACACACCTCTTCTCTTCCTTACATCTGTCAACCCCTAGAAAGCAACAGTAATGTAAGGAGTCTGTTCTCGTGACCTACTGTTAGTATGGGTTCATTTAACCTGACTGCCTGGGAGTATTACTGTATATTTGTTTCTTATTCCCACTTTATCTCTATGTAGAAGTGCTTTAAAACTGACAGATATAGTAAATACCAGTGCATTTATACAATCATCCCTAAATATATTTCCCATTCCCACCACTTTTGAGGACTCAGGTCAACTTTTGTGATATGCAATTAAGATACAGGTACAAAATGAGCACACAGTAAAAAATTAGTATTTTGCATGAGAAACACTGAGCAATTTTGGGGTTGTTGGTTTTTTTTTGTTTTGTTTTGTTTTGTTTTGTTTTGCTTTTTAATTAAGCAGATTAATCTATACTCTTTATTCTTTGTTCTGTGGGTCTTCAAGATACCAGCATCAAATTCCTCAGAAATACCCCACTTGAGAGAAGTTGGATAAGTAAAACAGAGTATGGTTAATTCGAGTTACAACAACAAATCTTTTCTTAGCATAATGGTTTCATGCTTCCTGAGAGGATTCTTTTTCTGTTTTATGTCAGTACTTCATGAAATAAGAAACTTCCAATACAATGCCAGTATTGGGCAACCAGGAATTTACACTCCTCATGGAAACAGCTGTGCCCATTATTAATCCTGCCAATTGTTCTGGAGTGAGATGTGAAACAGAAAGTGTGTTAGTCGGGAAATGTTATTGTCTTACATGAAATGATAGCTTACCCTAATAATCAGCACCATGTTATCTAGGCAGCAGGGGGTACATATTATTCAGGCCATTTTTAATGTGTGACCGTAGTCTGCACAATTAAGAATAACCAAAGGGAATAAACATTATTATTTCATATAATGACTTAAGGCAGCAACTGAAGACTTTCTCTTCATATAAATTTTCTCAATGGAAGAGAGAGAAAAAGCATCTCAGGAATCCAGTTGATAAACCAATGGATAAACTTGTTTGGTTTGGTGGGATTCTTTTTATTTTTTCATTTTTTACAAGCCTTAAACTATAACAGACTCTAAAGCCCCAGCTGAGTCTGTTTTGGCTTCTGTTCACAGCCTCCATGACTGGATGTTTTTACATCCTCTAACCTTATTTCAGGACTGCACTACTGCAATTAATACAGAAAAAAAAAAAATTCCTACATAATTTAGTCAGAAAATACCGACTCATCTATACTGAAATATTGTTCAGATTTCTCAAGGAGGATCTGAAGGTGAGAAAGATATCCCAGCACTGCTAAAAGGCTAAGGCAATGGTAAAGTGATGCCTAAGTCAAGGTCCCTTCTCCAATTCTAACTTGCAATCAGGACTTAAATTTCACAGTCTCATGTATTAGACAACTACATGTGAGGATTCTTAAGAGGACATGTCTTTTGCTGTCTCTCACTGTATGAGTTCAGTTTAATTCAGTCACAGAAACAAATAAGAGATTTTCAGAGCAATAGCTGAGTTTTCTGGGCAGCAGTAACATTGAACAGTGAGAGCATCTGGAAGAGTTTGTACAGCCCAGCCAGAGAGCAGCTTTGCAGAGCCTGGCCTAGGCATGTTCATCCCCACTGCTCACATGCCCCATCTTGTCCCACGTAATGCAGGTATGGATGTCATGGGGTATCCTACAGATACTTGACAGCAGTTCAGTAAAAGAAAAAAGGATTCATTTATGAGAAATTTTAACAATCTCTCATCTAGATATTCATGACTTTAATCAGTTTTGTTTCTTGCCTCAGTGAGGAGGTCCAAGACATAAAGGATCAGTAATATGGGAAAAGCAGCAAATAAATTCACCTTTAAACAAATAAATGTAAAAGAACAGAGGTTGTCTTAGTAAAGGTACGTTAAAGGAAGCTGTTTATTTTGCTTATACTTAAGCTGATGTTTGTTCTCTCTGTTAAAGGGCAATCTCAGTGTACTCATAACTACACTGTGCAGAGAGAAGGTGTTGGGGGAAACAAGGGAAATGAAATGCTCATCTGAAATTTGCCTTTCAGAATTACTAAGACCATTTTATCTAATCTCTCAGATACTTAAAAGGGATTACAAAAACATTGGTTACATATTTGGAACTTTAAAGAAGCTTACATTGGTAAAAAACCCCATACATTATTTATTCAGTGAATGCTATTTATAATACTATGGCTATCATCACATTTATAGAGCTTTCCAGCCCTGAATACATGATATATTATCTTTCTGCCCAGCTACAATGGATAGAGGAATGGGGCCAAAACCAGTGAAAACAAAGTGTCACCATGAATGTTTGGTACCGTAAAGTCAGTGACAAATCGCCTGTTCACTTCACTTCACTGGGAGAAGGATTTCAACTAGAAATACCCCCACTGAGTAGAAAATTCGTCATGTACCAACTGAAAATACACGTTTATCATTTCCATTTGTGAGAGCAATATTTTCTTATCCATTCATTTGGGTATTTCTACAACATATTAAATGAATAACATCTAATATTTCAGAAAGGCAGTAAAACAGAACCAAAGAACTTCGTCTGAATCCGATCATTTTGAGCACAACTTATTCATCCTATTCCTTGCTTAACTATGCCTTCACTTAATAACTGTATGGCTAGACAGTCTTTTCTTCTCTCCTTCCTCATCTGCATGGCTGCTGTATTTACCTCATAAAGGGTCAGACTGTTGAATACACATAGATTAGGTTAAATAGTGAGAAAATTGTTCCAGTGATTATCCAGCTTCTCAGATGCCACAATTATCCCAAAGATTCAACAGCTGCTTTGTGTTTTCCAGTTACAGCTACAGACTGGTCAGTAGAAGGAAAGATTGTATTTGATTTTTAAATTATTTTTTTAAAGATGTGGTACATTACACTCAATTAAAAAGCCAGTCAGAAGTCTTAGGTGAAACACTGAAGTCAAGAATCGAGAAAGATCTTATTCTCTCACCTAACATAAAAATCAAGTAATTGGGAAAAGAAAGAATGCGAACATTAATATGGGACTCAGTGATCAGTTTTGTAGCAAACCTAATTTCCAGAGATGCCCTGATTTCCTCAGCTGTTGAGTGAAAAATCAATGATTGGAAACCGGGCTGATCCAGAGAAGCACAGCTGTCAACATTACATCTCTCTCCTGCTGTGTTATTTCTCCCCTTTCTTGAATCCCTTCACTCGTTTCTGTACACGTTCTGCATTGGTTTCAAGTTACTTATTCTTTGCGCATCTTATAACCAACTTCTATGTATTTCTCTTTTTTTTTTTTTTTTGACCTCCTTTTGAGTATCTCTGTGGGTTTTTTTTCTTGCATATGTTATAAAATAGATGTGTAAAACTGAATCCTCTTAATCCTAATTTGTTAGTCCTCTCTTTGCCTGCTTCTGTGCTCCTGGTTTTGAGACTACCTTTGTGTCAGTCTGCATAATTTCCTGATGTGTCAAACTGTCAGGAAGAGGTAGGAGCATTTTACTGTGGTCAGACAAACTGAAGACAGTTTGTTTGCTCTAAGCCAAAGTACATATTGGTTTATGAGTTCCTTTTTTGAAAAAGGAGTGGGTAGGTTGTTTCAAGGGAAGGAAATTCCCTAAAAATGGACAGCTGAGAGTTCAGCTTGGCGTATGTTTTATGTACAGTTATTTCTGTACTGAGATTCATGAGCAAATTAGACAAAATGTATTTCCATGCTACACCCCTGAAGAACTAAAAGGAGGGAATATACACATTGAAGCTCAATGATGCCTTCAGGCTTTCCCAGGTGGGGAGGCCTGCATTAGCTGATGATGCTATACCTGGCACAATTTATGGAGCTCTGGCCTGCCTACATTCCTGCAGCCTTTCCTGAGCTTCCCATGGACTGCGGCGGGTTTGGATGCTGTAGGATGATTTGTGTTTTCACGCCAGTTTTTGTTCTGCAAGCTTCAGATATCACACCCTGTGAAGAGAAATGGGAGAAGTGGCTTGGTTGTATTTACCATTGTACTCGCACAACAGGGAGCCCTTGGGCTGAATGCGGGGCCTTTAGGGATCAGCAGGCTGCTCTACTCTATTGCATTGCGTAAACGGGCTGGGGTGGATGTGAGGCCTTGCACTGACTTTTAAATTGAGTCTACAATAGAAATTCAACACGGTGCACTTCCTTGCTTTCTTATCAGCCTTCCAAAACACTAGTTGTTGTATATACTATTTCTGCAGTGAGCTGGGTCTACAGACTCTCTTTTTCTATTTTTTTAAGTTTATAACTCTATGATATTATGTCTTTAAGAATATCAATATTTTGGTGTTTAATGTGTCTAGGCTCCCACTACAGTTATCCAACTGTAGTTAATACAGGTGAGGTACTCTAGAAAGTGATTAGGCTATCCCTTGAACGGATGCCTAGTTGTAGTCAACTGAATTGCCCTAGGCTCCACTGGCCGTGTTAATTAGATCTCCATGAGCTGTTATGGGAGTTTAGTCCCCTAACGTACACATAGACATGTACATTTAGATATTTGAATCTGCAAGCTGATTTCATCCCATTAGAATCTCCATGGAATCAATGGAGAGTACTGAGCTAGCCTGTGATGCAATTAACTTCATCCTAAAATAGACATCCAAAATATGGCTGGAAAATCCCACCCCAGGATTCTTTCAATTTGTTGCCAAGTTTGCACTTTTTATAGCTTGTCACTTTTATATGATTTAGGAGCTTCATTTCAAACATTTTCTCAGAGCTGGAATTCTTCACAGGCAAAGAATATATGGGAAGTATATATAGGGCAGCTAGTTCTTTCCCATTGCTTTTAGCTGAAAGTACAATATGTTCAGATATAATTTTGAAGGCTAATAATTCATTCATAAGCTCACTTTAACACATCCTGAAAATATATTGCCATTTCATATTTTAATTAGCACAAATGATTGTTCATTTAATCGCCAATTTCATCAGTAAAAAGCCTTTAATAAGAAGATACAGGCTGTTCGAAGCTCATATGCTTTTCCACAGTAAAATTCTCAAGGGCTATTTTCAAATAAATATTCTGTTAACCATTACGAGGCTTTTTGAATCAATTGATTTTGCTTTTTCTATTCCAAGGTTAGATGTTCATTGTGCTTGTCCCCACCAATTTCTTTCCTTGCAGAAACCATAACAGGGAAGTAGCAGACTCAATCAAATAAGTTTAATAGATTTTGAAATTAGAAGGAACATTATGATCTTTAATAGCTGGACTCCCCAAATAATACAGGCCATAGAAAGTCACCCAGCAATTCTTGCATTCAACCTACAACGTCTCTTTAAATTTCTGCACATCCATTGGAAAGTTACCCGATCTTGATGTACAGACTTCTAGAGGGGTAGAAGCCAACACATCCCTATGTGTTCTATTTGGTAAACTACCATGAAAGGTTAAACCACGTACCAGATAGCTTTCATCAGGTTTTGATATCACTTTTCATGGCAAACAGAGCTATCAGGAGTCACTTCCCATGCTGTTATCTGTAGATCACGGGTAAATCACTTCTTAATCCCTTTTTGAGCGTATCATATGCATTGATTTTCCTATTGTCCTTACTATAAAAATGCTTTCCAGATATACATAATTAATTAGGCTCCTCCCTGAGATGTTTCCACATTTTTTTTCAGTGTGGACATCAGAATGGGACCCGTGATTTTTACTAATGTATGCAGAGGTGATATTTCCTATCTACTTCCTCTTAATACTCTGCATCTTATATTTCAAGTATAACACTTTCTTTTCTAATTATAACAACATACTGACAGATAATTTCCCATAAGTTATCCATTGGTACAACTATGTTGTCAGTAGTGTCGTCATATTCCCCTGTTGACAGTTTATATTCTTGGACATATGGAGTCTGACTTCTGTTAATTAATATTTTGTTCAATGGAGATCACCTTGCCAAGTGATCCAGACCACTCTGTAAAACTGATCTGTCATCATTATTATTTACCGATCTAGAAAGTTTACTCCATTGACAAACTCTGCCACTGATTACTTTGAATTTCTCCCATGAATTTGCCAGAAAGTTTGCTGCTATGAAGCAAAACTCAAATCTCTGTGGCAAAATTGTACATGAGTTGTGATGATGTATTGGCAAATTGCTTTCATTTTTGCATTTAACTAGTCTTCATCTGGTTTTAATGATCTACTTTGATTTTGTGAAATTCTTTTTTTTAACCACTATGACACCAAAGATTAAGTAAAATGTCTTACCAACATCTATTATACTTACTGAACTTTTTTTTGTCATCCAAATTTTTTATATCATGTTTGTTTGGTAGAGTTAAATACGTTATACAAAACTTTTTTAATTGTCATTAGTTATTTTAACATCTTTCTAAATTTATATGAATGCCTTCCATATTGGACAATCAGTTTCACTTACTAGAGCTTTCAATGCACCATCTTTTAATGATTGGGCACCAGATTTCTAAAAACTGGAAAAATGACTGATTTTGAACATAAGAGAAATCAACTGAATATTCACTATGAAGAGCAAAAAAGCAATCAATAGCTTCAGTATATTTGGGGAATAAATGACAGTTTCAGACAATGAATACATTAAAAAAAAATGTGCTCTTTGATTAAAATTTGGAAAGAGTAAAAATAAATGCTTTTCCATACATGGTTTTAACAACTTTAGGTATATATGGAACTGACTGATTTATTACAAACATTGGGTATTTTCATAAAAAACTATTACTTTAGCCTGTTTCCAGATGAAAAGTATGAGAGTCCCATTATTACTAAGAGAAGTTTTCCTGTATGTGTGTTTAAGACCAATGCCAATGTAAGTAAAAACCAAGCCATTTTTGTGCATGATTTGTTATACCATTTTTTTAACTATATTTTTCTTTGTGAAAATTGACTAATTACAAAAGCCTATGGCCACATTTAATCGCTGACCACATTAGTATCTCTGATGGTTTGGTTGGAGATTTGTAACTGCCTGCAGTTTTTCAAAAGGTAGTGGATTTCATAAATTGTCAGTATTGCAAAGTGCTTGAGTAGATTTGTATTCTGGAGAGCAAAACAACATCTCATTTCTTATGATAATATCAGTTTTCTTGAAGTTAATAACAAGGAAATTTCTGCAGCTTAAGTTATAGAGGACTTTCTTGGTTTTTCTCATCTGAGTTTTTATTTATGACTAGCAGCTGAATTTAACAGTTAGGAAATCCTGTAGATCACTAAAGACTAAAAGTACAGAATATTGCCCAAGTTTTCATCCTCAATTTATTTAGAAAACAGCGTTACTTGAAAAAAACATAGACCATTAAGGCCATAAAACACTGTTTCCTTCAGCTTTGTAGTGACTCTTGTTTATTTTCATGTAAAGTAAAAAATTAAGTTCATTTTTGCTTCCCAAATGCCATAGTATCAGAGCCACACAATATAAAATTTAAGAAAATTTTTTCCTTTAATCTTGCATTGTTTCAACTGAAGCCTTTCTCCTAGAGTTTTACTAAAATGTTAATTAAAAATGTTCAGAGCATATTCATCATTAAAGTCTGTTTTAAACAGGTTCGAATACAGAATACAAAAAAAGACTTTTACTGTACTTCAAATGCTAAAAATAATCCCACATCCAGGGCTGTCCATAATGTTTAGAGCTTTCAATTTAAAAGCTATCCTACTTTTGGCATTCACCCTTGCTTAATTATTTCTTACTTGGGGAGAATGATTCTTTCTCTGGCTGAGGCAGCAGCTGCATCATATTGATGTAATCCAAAAAGGGCAAAAAATGTATTTGTTATTCTTGCTTGGACAGATGACTTGAGGAGACTCTATGTAGAAAATGTCATGTAAAGTAATAATATTGTCTCTTTGAGGCAAATCCATCTGCCATTGTGTTTACTAAGTCCCTTCCACATATCGAGCTTTCTTTTGATTTCCTTCATTATATAGTTATTTGTGTTCCATTAATTATTCTTACTAAAACCAAACCAAACCAAAACAAAAAATCCAGATCCTAAAGGTACAGTATTTCGTACTTTCCAGTTTTACCAGAACAGAAGTTATTTTTTTCAAGGAAGATGTTGTATTACAACTTAGATGTCATTGCTTTCATGCTTAAGTATGAATCTTTGACTATTAAATATACCACTGAGACCAGGCAATTGATTGGTATTTAAATTACTTTGCATTTATTTTTTGTTTTGTCTTTTTCCCTCAGCATTTCTTTGTGACACTTTAGCTGTCTACCTAACTCACAAGAGCTTTATTACCCTTGAGCCATGTCAAAGTTCATCAAGTCTGATGCCCTGTTTCCAGTGGAAAGAGGTACAAAGCTCTGTAGGAGATCCTGCCCACTCAATTTCAAGAACCACAAAGAATTAAGCTTTGTAATCTCCTTCACATAAAGTAGCTTAACAGTAAGTAGTCATACAATCTCTGTAAATATCAAATATGATTTTGAATCCTAGCTTCATTGGCCTCATCTTCACCTTCAGAAAAGGCCAGGTTCTAGATACCTATACTTTCAGCCAGCCCACTAAAAGCTGATGGAAACAGATAGTTTAGCTTCATAGCAGTATCTAATTTCCTTAACTACAACTTTAAATTCTTGGTATTCCAGCCAATTCACTGATTCTTTTCCAAACTCTCAAGTTTCATCAAGGAAAAAAAATCTGTTGTATATCTTTGGCTATTTATAATAATTTCAGCCATCTTAATTTATAATAGCCTGCAGTAATTTATGCTGCTGCCAATTATGTTCACTAGAGATACATTTAGCTAAAGTAACCTCATATGACTTGCTGTTAAATCATATCAGTTTACTTTTTTGCCTTCCAGTTCTCTTTTTTTTTTTTTTTTTTTTTTATATAGGCCTTACTGTGGTATTTATATTTATTTTCTGTATGCAAGGATTGTTTTATTTTACTTTTTATTTTACTTTGTTTTTTTAGCTGCTCTACAATAACTCCCCATGTAGTCACTTATGTTGCATATTTCTTAAAGGATAGTTTACTCCATTTCCTAAGTAGATTAAGCTATCTCACACAGTATTAAAAAGAACAAACATTGCGTATTTCTTAAAGGATAATTTACTCCATTTCCTAAGTAGATTACGCTATCTCACACAGTATTAAAAAGAACAAAGTGTGCACACAAGGAGCTACCGATGACTAATTAGTGTCTCATAAATTTATTACATTTTACATTTCCTATGTTAACTCACACTGCAACAACAACGGTCTGCTCCCTTCATCTCCACTGTGTGGAAATTTGTGAACATCCAGAGGCAAATGGAGGCAGATGAGCTAAATGGCAGTACTGTAAAACCACAAAGACTGGTAGAGTATGAGCAAAATAAAGAGGTTATAAAACAGGAAAATATTTCCATTATTCCATTAGCATATTTGGTAGTGTTGTGTACAATCTGAACAGCAATTTTTTATGCATGTTTGAATCCCTCATTAAACTTTTTTCTTCCTGTATATTTGAGAAGTTTGTCTTAATTCTGAATATATCCCATTTTCCCTCCTTGCATATGGTATTTCTCAGACTACAGCTGTTTGAAGGTCAACAGGTATAATTACATGATCCCGCTCTCCCTCTCTGCTACTTCTTCCTTGGCCAATCTTCCAAAGAAGGGTATTTTAGGATTAGAAAAGGCTTTTTTCTTTCCTATATTCTCAGCAATAAACACAATTACTTAAATATTTTATAAGAAGCAGGAGTTCCTGCAGTGTTTAAGTAGAATGCTCTGGAAATGCACCTCCATATGCTTTTGCATCTCATGATGAGTGCAAAAAAACCCATTTCCTTGGATTTTTGACAACTTCTGTTATGGACTTCTTCCTTTGTGATGGCTGCACAGCTTAACACCCTCTGCATATACCATTCTCCTGCCTACACGGAACAGCTGAGCCTTTGTTATATTTGGAATCATGAAAGGTTTCCCACACCCTTTAGATCTTCATGATGGTACTAGATTGCATCTAATATAGTTCTACTTAGTAGAAATAATATTTAGCAAAATCACCTAGAGACAGATTCCACCATGCTACTCACATTCATTACTACCAACTCAACATAAGAGTGATAGAATATGGTTCTATATAAAACAGGTATGTCTTCTATTTTGAAACATTAATCACAAATTAGTTGGATGTTCTTAATCAGTGCCCCTCAGACACACACAGAAGTACACACATCTTGCTCAAGAAGCTCCAACAGGGAAATATCTGGATGCTACCAGTGTAGTGGACCTGACCCTTTATGATATGAAAGCTTTGACTTAGCTTTTCCTCCCACACTCCACCTAAGTCTAGAAAGTTTGTAGTACGAGAAACCAGGTGCTGCTCCCTTTGTCCTCTGTCTGAAGTCCTGTCTGCAGTCTTCCACCAATTACTTTACCTGATGCCTTCAGAAAGAGCAGAAATATCTTTGCAGTCACTCGCAGAGCCGGTGTATGATGCGAAGTCCATTCATGGCATAAAAACACAAGGGGACTTTAGGTAAATAATAAGCAAATTTTAAAAAATATTTTGTAAAGTTTAATGCTTTTTCTCCTTCATTAATCTGAAATTAATTATACCACCTGTTCTCTAATAGGAGTTGATTACTTCTGACAGCTTAGCTACATACTTGATGTAGCCCACAGCTTTGTTGATAGACCACATCAGCTACAAGTGTTTTGAATCTTCAGCCTTAAATATTTCATGATGTATCATCATCAGTCTCCAATGACTGTACCAGAGGCACTGTGCACTATCTATGCATTAGCTGGAAAGGTATATCCACTGCAGTCCCATTGCACACACTTCACTTTTATGAGAAATATGTGCAGGCAATGTCTATATTCCTGAATAAAAAGGAAAAGACAATTAAAAAAAGTTAGATAAATACGCAAATGTACTGTAGCTCAGCACAGGTCCCCGCAGTTCCTTTGGGTGTAGGACAGAAAAGAACACAAACATGGAAGTGGGGAAGGGGTGGAAACTGGGAACAAGGAGAGTGAAAAAAAGAGGGAACAAGAGAGATTTTTCTTCTTCCTTCTAACCCTACATCAGAATATTAATTTCAAAGTATCTATATGGCACCATTCTGAATAATATATGTGGTTAAAAGTAGAGTAGGACTCTGTTTAAAGACAGTTATTTCCCAGAGGAAACTGAGGTGTAGCTGAGCAACACATGAAAGTAAGAACTTTGGGATGGCTACTCTTTGGCAGAAGGATTTAGTGCTGCTCGCTAAAAACCACCTTCCCTCTTCAGTATTTACAGAGTAACCATTTTGAGTTTGACACTATTCAGCTTGCTGCAGGGACCTAGTAAAGTGTTTGGAGAAGAGTTTGTCCTGTTGGTAACTAAATAGTTGCCTTCCTGAAAATGAAAAAGAATACTTCAGATAACTTGCAGATAATATGAAGACCTTGATTTTTGCACTGGATTGGTGAGTTAAAAATATTCCTTGCTTTAAAAAATACAAAGTTGTGGTAAAAATAAATATTTTAAAAGAAATACGTAATCCTGAGAGTAAGGGGACAACAGTACCCACAATATAAGCTTACAACTGATACTGAAATCTTTATAGGGTCTTTTTATTTCAAGGGACCTTTCAGCATGTTCCCTTTCAACTTGCTTAGAAAAAAGCTTTAATTCTTTTCCTAGAGGCCAGAAGTTTTGGGGCCAGTAAGGGAAAGAAATTAAGAAACCTCCTGATTCTACTTTAACTTGATCTCGGACATGTCCAGGTTGCTCAAGCGTTGGAATGACCAGAAGATAGGACAGGCAGCATGATGGGTGATGTACAGCTAGGTCCAAGGTACAAACAAGGAAGGAGAAGACTTATTTCATTTTCTAATATTGAAATCAATTTTATCCTAATAGTCTGTAGTCCAAAGTAAATACTGTCATCAAACTACAATTTAGGGCCCACAATTAACATGAAACTATGTGTTTCTGAAGACTAGATCCTCATGAAAAATGATAGAACATTTTTGCTCAGTTTTTCTATCTTTTTTGAACATCCTGCCAAAGAGTTATGAGATTACTTAGAATTTCAAATAAATGAAACAAAGTCCCAGGAAATGTGTATGCCAATCACTCCTGGGTTGACAGGACTAATTACTGATAAGTAGTAGTGTTCTTTTAATTATATTTTCAATGGAATCCATACACTTTAGAAACTAGCCTAACTTCTCTCACTGCACAACTTCACCTGGGAAATGGGAATGCAGTGTTTTCCTATTTTAACTTGTAATCACAGCAGCTGGTTCCTGAGTAGCTATTAATATGATAGAATATTTTTGCTTCAACAGATACCTTTCATTGTCCTCACCAACCATTTTTTATTTTCTGGTTGACAGGATTACACAAATGTGCTTATGCATTACAAACAAGAGTACTTGCTTTTAGTACAGAATAGCACAGAAGAGCATGATAAGGCATAAAGAAAGGTTGAAGAGACCTTATTGGAACAGAAATTGAAAAAGGTACTGCACGTCTGATTGATCCTGTAATGGAATGACCTGCCAGGCAAAATTCCTCCAGCAGAGCAGCTGTGATCAGTCAAAGATGCAATCAGATGTTCTCCTTAGGTGGATAACACTGTATTTAACGGAAGCGTCAATGTGCTGAAACACCGCATCTCTTTCCAAATGTCTTGGGAACCTTTACACTGGCCAATATGGGGAACACAGCTGCAGTGCAACATCTTGTGAAATCTAAAGTGAGAAGATGGGAAATTCATAAGTTTGTTCAGAACTGTCTTCAACAGTGTCAACACATTAGCCTACTAGACAGGAACACCCTTCTTAACTATTGGCTTCTGGAGAAGAATTCTGTGTCTTTAAGTATGTTTACAAAGGTGTTCATATGTACATTTTTTTTCCACTTGTGACCTGAGCTGACCTGATCCGATGGGATCTTAGCCCATGTTAACATAGCACTGAGTTCAAGCTAATACACTTTACTTTTCAATAAGGATTAAATGCCCAGGTAGAGGAATGTATCATTATGTTCCAGCTCCTGGTCCAGAGGGAGCTCCTGTGGGAAGACAGTTGTCTGCATTCCACTATGGAGGCATTTGTTAAGTAATCCAGGTTTAGGTCACAGTGAAGACAGAGGAGAAAAAAGCAGTCTCATGTCTAAGCAGATAGATGGAAATCTTAACATATGGCATCATATCTGAATTTGTTAACAAGTCATTTGTGAAGCTTTAAGGACAGTGTCCTCTCTATTGGTTTCCTAATCAGTTGATTTCTTATAAGCTTAATTAATATTTTCTCCATGTTTTTTGTATCCTTGAGTGTGAAACACTGAAGATTATTTTGCAAAATATGGGACAAGTTTGTCTAATGGAGGTAAAATCTTACTATTGCTACTGGTTGCATAATGCTTCAGTGAAGATTTTGGAAAGATCTTTCTTTTGGTGCTTTATGACTGATAGTTCATGGAAGAAGGACTCTTTCGATATTCTCCTGCATTTAACAAGCAACTTCTGGCCAAAGCAGGAAAGTTAAAGAAGTTCAAACTGCAGCCAAAATTCTCACTTTTTCCTTAACTTCCCAGCCTTCACTGCTGAATCTGTTTTCAATCTATGTATGAAAATAATAAAAGTAGCATCATATATGTCAGTGGGTTTTCTGTTAAGAATAATTTGAGTAGTATTATATTCAGTCATAGCCATAAAGAGGAACAATACCACCTGCCTCTCTGGATTTGAAGTATCTGAGCAAACAACAGCTACTATCCCTCTAGTGTTGGGTGGGATGGAGTTTAAAGGAAGAAATATGGACTTTGTCTTTCTCATACTTCCCAACCTCTCCTAATAAGTTGTGATTCTAGTGTTCCTGTTTACTTTTTTAGGTTGGCAACCCAGACTTTTGAAAAAGAAGTAGTAAAACTGGTGATTTTGCTTCTGAGATTCATTCAATCTCTAGTATAGTTAGACTTCTCCTGGTGCAGTGCCTGACATAAGGCTGTAGTTTAGTCTGATATGCCGTTGTCTGCTCCTAAGTTTTGTAGATATTTTCAATTTTATTCCTGAGTTTACTTCTGCTATGTGTCTTACTTGACATGTCTCCTGTGCACAGACTAACAAAAATTGCAGGAGACTGCATGAATTCACACGAGAAAATCTCGGATAGAAACCTCTAGGGAATATTGCCAAAGTCAAAAGAAGACTCATAGCAATGAAGTAAACAATTCCTTCTCTTGCCATGGATCAGAAATTAAACAAAAATGGATAAAAGCATTAGCTAAAAATATAGTACTGTCTCATTTTGCATTTTTTTTCAACGTTTGGCAACTACAGATAATGTATTCTTGTGCAATTTAGTGCATGCTTCTACAATTAATTGAAGCTGTGGGGCTTTTTTTTTTTTTAATCAAACGTTGAAGAGAGGGCACAGTCACATAGGAAAAAAAGTTGCTCAATATTGCTGGTTTTAGCTGGGGTAGAGTTAGTTTTTAGAGTTAGTTAGTAGCTGGGGTAGAGTTAGTTAGTAGCTAGCATGGGGCTATGCTTTGGGTTTCTGCTGAAAACAGTGTTGATATCACAGAGATGTTTTCATTATTGCTGAGCAGGGCTTACACACAGTCAGGGTGTTTTCTGCTTCTCACCCCACCCCACCAGCGAGGAGGCTGGGGGTGCACAAGGAGTTGGGAGGGGGCACAGCCAGGATAGCTGACCTCAATGACCCAAGGGATATCCCATACCGTATGACATCATGCTCAGCACATTAAGCTGAGGGAAGAAGAAGGAAGGGGTGGACCTTGGGAGTGGTGGCGTTTGTCTTCCCAAGTAACCGTTACGTGTGATGGAGCCCTGCTTTCCTGGAGATGGCTGAACACCTGCCTGCCCATGGGATGTGGGGAATGAATTCCTTGTTTTGCTTTGTTTGCATGTGTGGCTTTTGCTTAAACCGTCTTTATCTCAATCCATGAGTTTTCTCACTTTTACCCTTCTGATTCTCTCCCCCATCCCACCGGGGAGGGAGTAAGCAAGCGACTGTGGGGTGCTTAGTTGCCAGCTGGGGTTAAACCATGACATAAAACTTAAAGAAACATAAAGAAAACCACATCCCACAAAGTCTTATGAATTCCCTATATATCTTCTTATAAATGGTGCAACTCATGTAGAAGGTATCACTAAAGGTATTAATATCTCTTAAAGGTATAAAGACTCCAGGAATTTGTTTAATTTTTCCTGATCCTATAATTACTAAATAATTACTAATTACTAAATATCCTCCACTCTGTTTTCACAGGTTTAGTTATTAAGCAGTTTTGATCCTGACAACTTTAGTAGTGCTGTTTCACAGGAGACAGTGTGTAAATCTTCTGACATGAAGTTTTAAAATGCAGTTTTTATGAACTACAGTATTTCTGACCACTGGTTTAAGTTAACGCCAGAAAACCTTCAATACAGTATGAATCCATAATCTGTATATCCACAGTCCTACAAGATCCAAAATAACTCAAGAGTCAAACCTGTATGGGTCCAGGGTCATGATTGAAAACTAATAAAGTGAAACTGGCAAAATCTTGAGGTACACAGTTTTTAAAAAATCAACAGCCTATGGCAATAACAGGTCTGTACATGAAATCAACTGGGATTTCTCTTGGTGAGTATTTGTCTGCATACAGCAACAGCAATACTAACTCAAGAATGTAAGCAAAGAGATGAGAGAAGAAATAGATTATATTTTATTTTCACTGATACGGATTTTTTGCTCGACATCAGATTTGGCTGTTATTTTGGGCTTTGTGTCCTGCAGTTGGAAATTATAACTAGACAGTGCTATCAGTTTTTCTGCTGAGAAATTGCAAATATAATTTTCTACCTAAATATTTTGTCCCTTCCATTAGCTCTTGACACTCCTACAGCACTGGCAGACAATATTGAAATCAAGAAAACATTAAGAAAGATGTTACTTAGCATAGTTTAAAGTAGGGTAACTTACTACTTCTGCATTTGTGTCTTTATAGCAATTCTCATCCCACTTAGAAACTGCTATCTCTGCTGTTTCTTCATTCATTTTTGGTAAAAAAGATTTCATTTTGATAACAAGTTATTTTCTAGATCATAGTGGTTATATTAAACTTATACTTTAAAGTATAATTTGCTGAGTTCTAGTTCTTACATGAAAAGTGAGTTGTACAAAGCCATTTAATGTATTAGCAAAAAAGAATTAATTTTAAAAACCCATGCTTTAATATGTTCTTATATTGGTTTTAATACCAAGACCTCTATTTTTTCTCACAATAATTAAAATATTGGTGCTATTCTATGGAATAGCACATGCATATTTTTTTGCCTTAACTGTTGGGAAAAGAAGTTACAAGAGCTTGCCTGAGGTCATCGAGAACTTGTACAAAAATCCGTTAACTGCAGGTGTGGCAGGGTGGAGGCTTGTTAAATTATATCTGGTGAATGAAGATAGTCAAACAAAATAATTTTTTTTAAGATTTCTTTTTTCCAGAGCAATTAAGATAAGGTTCCTTTTTAATTCACTGTGTTTCTTGTAACATGTAGTTGCTTATGCATGCCTTATGTTCCTTCACAACTGAAATGATAGGAAAGCTCTCCAGAGCATTAAGGAAACTGATGTGAGCAGGAGTTACTAACAGACCTAGCCTTTGGGAAAAGTCTGTCTTATCAAGCAGCGAAGTTTGAGTTTATTCTGACCACTCTGTGTCCACAGGCTCCTGAAGGGTTGCTGACCTCCTGTCAGGTTTTCATCTGAACTGCCAGCTTCCAAAAAGCTGTACTTATGTCCCAATGTAAGCAGAGTTTATCAGGTTTTCTTTGCTTTCCCTCTGTAGTAGAAACAATGAATAAATCAGTCCTGTTAGTGTTCAGGACCTTTTAGAAAGTAAACTTACCAGGAGGAATTTATTTGAGATACTAAGTGCCAAATGGCCATGTGGAAAGCATTAGTACGTTGTGTATAATAATTAAAGTACCTTGCAAATGAAGTGTTTTCTGTTTATGACGAACACTACATATTTTGATAAAAAATATGGGGTTGTTAATTTTATAGTGTTTTCTAATAGAAGTGAATGGGATGATGAATTCCTTCCTCATAAATACAATGGACCTTTGTGGACAGAGGTGCGTATGCTAATGTAATCATCTCCTCACATTAGTCTGTAATGGACAGAGTTTTAAGGATTGAATTGTCCCAAAGGACCATTTAAGACCACTCCTGAAACCTGCTCCTAGGAGCTTTCCACATTACCAATTTCCAAGGTGCCTGGAGGAAACCTTGCTGGGTCTGACTGCCCCGTGCACGGTGCCCTCACAACTCAAGCGCCAGCGCAACTTTAGAGCACTCACACCAGTCCCTACCTGTATATTGCCCCACTGTTGGTCCTGGCAACAGTCAAAACCCATTACTGCAGCTCAGTAAGAAAGCATTGTTGTCCATTTCTTCTGCACTAGTGTGTAAGGACAGTCATGCACCTCAGCAGCCAAGGACAACCCATTAGAGACGCATCATTATGCACTGGACTAGAAAAATTGACGGTATTATCTAAAATAGCATCATGGAAAGCAACATATGAATCCCAGCTTTTAAATCAAAATATCTGGGTATGGTTCTGTCACAGTAAGCAATATTTTTCATACTGTTTTTATCTCAGGACATGGCTAAGAAGACTACAGCAGTGAGAGCATGTTCATTCGATTAATGGGAAAGCAATTTGGACTGGAAAAAATTACAAATTTCTGGCCATTAAACAGAACAAATAATAATAATAAAAATTTCTGTTGTATTTGGCAACTGATTTCTGCCTCTCAGCCAGAAGCAATGCTATCAAATTTTATCACGTACCATCACAAACACTTCAGTATGTGGAGTCTTGACTGCTGGTGTCATTGCTGGCCTGTTACTCCTCCTCATCACCATGCCACTCTCTTGCTTATGGAAACAAAACTGTTTCTGTGACAATATATCAGTCCAGATTTGGAGAACAACTAAGTGTTTTGGGGCAAGTGGGTAGTGAAGATGGCTGTAGATCAATTAAAGATCAGTTAAGGATCAGTTAAGAAAACTCTGTATTTTTTCAGAGATGATTGAAATCCTCAAGCTTTAGAGACAACTTCCATACATCCCACGGAAATTGTCAAGACAAAGATGATTCCAAAGAGACAAGTGTGCTGGGTTAACCTTGGCTGGCTGCCACCCAGCAACTCTCTCACTCCCTCTACTCCGCAGGGCAGGGGGAGAAAATAACGCGAAAATGTCGTGAGCCAAAATAAGGACAGGGAGATCACTGACCAATTACTGTCATGGGCAAAACAGAGTC
>NW_009613693.1:0-4423 GCF_000690535.1 Cariama cristata
ACCCATTCTATGGTTCTATGATTCTGTGACTTGAAAGGACTTAGTCATATAAAATGCTAGTGTGACAAATGGGACAATCTGTCCTGAAGGTTACATAGCTTTCATATCCAAGTGTTTGGCAGGATACCTTTGGGACAGAACAGGTCCTGTCTGGATAAGAACTGACATGGGACACTGCTGATCCAAACTTCTGCGGAACTTCATGCTGTCATGTGACCTAAATCAAGAACACTGACAGAAAATTAGAATTACTCTTGCAAAAGTAGTCACTTCTTTAAAAATGCCCAAAAATGACCCAGCATGTTTGTCAAGATGCGCTATGATTATACAGTAATAAATACTACATGATTCAATCAAATGTTAATTTTTTCTTCATTTTGTTGCCATTTAATATGGCAACTGACAATCACATGTTGGGTTCAGTATCATGATTCCTAGGCTCAGTTCAGGCAGAACCTTGTCCTCTGCATTTTGAATCTAACTCTATCATCTTCTCTAGGTACTGAAACACTAATGCTTGCATTTCCCAGCAGTGGATATGTACTAACAAATATAATTTACCCTACAACAATTCCATGATCCATTATAAACTTAAGAGGATATAAGCGTCCAGTTTCTGTGAAAAACAAAATTCTTTCTGGAGTTGTGGCATTCTTTGGCTTTATATAAACATAAATAAGGAAAAAAGTTCTCAGATTAAATACCTGAATAAGAATTTGCAGAAAAGAGTATGTATTGCTTCCTGTGGCATGCAAATGTTTATGTTATGCTGTCCAATCTAGCTGTCTTTTGAAAAAGTTCAGTTACACATAAGTAAAAAAAAAATAAAAAATCACTGGTATAGATTAAGTCAAAAGCTTATAGGAGGGAGGATTCATGCTTAAGGCATTTCATCACCTTTCAGACTAATTGTAGTTCTTTGTGAGAAACAGTACAAAATGTAACTGAAGAGCATAAGGATTCGTCCTCTCAAGTATTTTGTGTTTCCAAAGAAACAGATTTCCTCTCTTATTGCAGACAGGATATATAGCACCTTTGAATAGCTTCCTCTACTTTTTTGAAATGTCAGAAAATACAAAAACAAACCAAAAATTTCTCCCTTACAATGCAGTTCCTTGAATTGCTTCTTAAGATTAGTGCATGATACAGGGACATCAGGATTACCTTTCGTGCAAAGTGGGAGATTCGGTATGGATTCTTCTATTCTTGATAATGGTAGCAAGAGTTCAGGATAAAAAATTTCAAGTACACCTAGAAGCATATGAACTCTTTACTCCTGTTGAGTCACCATGATCTGCTGCTAACAAAATGCAGTTCAAGGGGTTTTTCTGAGGCACTCTGGAGACTGGCTTGAATCCTCTGGTCTTGGAATCAAACCTCTGAGCTGTCACTGGTGTAATTATACGGTAGCATCATTGGTTCATTGCTGTCCGATCCCTTTGTGGCTTCCTTCTTCTCAGAATTTTGTTTCCATTTTAGCAGCAAAATGATGATTGCAATTAAGCAGATGGCAAGGAAAATGGCAGCAGCTCCACCAATGATTGTGACTATGCTGACTCCTGCACTTTGGTTATTCAGTTCCCTGGGGAGAACGCCATTGACCGCAACCTCCCTTTGAGGAAGCTGTTTCTTGCCGGTGCGATCTAGTGCTATGTGCTGTATGTTTGTTCCTCGGTTGTTTTCTACTCCAATGTCTTTTGCAAGTTCTGGGTCCTGCTCAGCTCCTCTCTTCTGACGTCTCTGTGTGGATGCTTCTGGGCGTCCACCACTAAAGAGCGAGTGGTACTGGTGCTCCACGCTTCTTTTGCCAATTCCACGGTTAGCATTCTCTTTTGAACGTACAGTGTAGATTGTATGGACATACCACTCTCTACCCAAAGAAACCTAGAAAGACACATTTTTTTTTTCTTTAAACACACACATACACACTCTGGACAGCATTATACACAGAGGAAATTAATCACTGTTCTGAATTGATTGCCTGGACAAGTATTTTCAAAATCACGCACAGGTAACCTCCCACTATGTGCCAATGTGCACCAGAGGAGTCATGTTTTCTGCCAAAATTTTAAGAGAGGGTCAGCTCTGTTCCACTCCATGACCAAACTCTGTGGCTCTCAGGCGCAGATGAAGAAGCATAGCCTTGGCATTTTTTTGGTACTGTTAGTATCAATGGGCATACAAAGAAACTTAGCTGTAGAGAGGCTGCAGAAGACGACCTTCCAAGCCCAACCTGCCAGCTGACTAGGCCCTGGCTGTGGCTCTATTTCCATCTTAACATAAGAAAACAATTTTTTACTGTGAGGATGTTTGAACATTAGAACAGGGAGGCTGTGGAACCTCCATCCTTGGAGATATTAAAAATCCAACTAGACACGATCCTGGGAACCTGCTCTAGGCAACCCTGCTTTGAGGTAGGGATTGGAACAGACAATCTCCAGAGGTCCCTGACAACTGCATCCATTCTGTGATTGCGTGATTCCCTGTAGTCTGCATGAGATGATGCTGTCTTCCTTGAATTTGTCTTTTCTGTATACCTAATAAATTTGGCCTCCACAAGGTCCAGTAGGATTGTCTGAATACAGTCTTAAAGCTACTGGCTGACAATTTCGGTCGTTGCAGCCCAATTCTGTTATTGTGAGAAATAACATATTTTCTATTTTACTCTTGTTTTTCCAAGTCTTTCTCAGGATATACTGTTGTTTCTTCATGTTCTCATTCTTTTGTTTCTGTATACATAATAAATTTGGCCTCCACAAGGTCCAGTAGGATTGTCTGAATACAGTCTTAAAGCTACTGGCTGACAATTTCGGTCGTTGCAGCCAAATTCTGTTATTGTGAGAAATAACATATTTTCTATTTTACTCTTGTTTTTCCAAGTCTTTCTCAGGATATACTGTTGTTTCTTCATGTTCTCATTCTTTTGACAGAATGAGGACCAAAAATCACTGCATTATTGGAAATGGATTCTTCATATAAAAAATGAGACTTCATTTTCATGGGGGCAGATTATGAAACCCTTTTCATACTGCTAAGTAGGCTGCTCTCTTAAATATTCCATTGTGTACAATGGGACCTTTAATACTGAAGTGGCCAGGAGTAGGATTAAAGTCTCCTCAATATTTTTTCTACTGATTTATACACTTGAGTTTGGCATGTAATTTTGCAAATACTAAAGAGACAAATAATGAAAAGATAACTCCTGGCTGGGTTATATAGATTAAAGGGATGAATGCACACAACTGAAGGATTATATTTAATTAAGAAGTAGTTGCACCCTTTAGTTGTCAATTTCTAGGGTTTCTAGTGCTTAGATGTTTCACAATATGGAAGTTTGCAAGGAAAGAATTGCACAGAAAATGCTGAGTATCAACTAGAGTTGATGAAGCTCACTATAACTGCTTATGATTCTTGCATTTTTTGTCTTTGACAAGCAAGATGGGGAGCAATAAAACAATGCTGTGTGACAAGAAACTTATAAAGTTCTTAGTAGAAATGCATAAAAATAATTTGTGTAATTTCTGGTTAGACTGTGAAATTAAGCAAGAGAAAAGCATAGTATCCCAACAGAAATCTTTTAGTAAGTGTTCCATACTTTATATCTAGAAAATTTTAAGCATTTATAATCCTGTTTGACTGTCACTGGAATCAGAATAAATCTTTCTATTGGCTTCAATATGATTTATTGTTAACAACACTTTTTGTGCAAGTGTTTCTTTCTTGGTCCAGTACTCTTGCTAATAAGCTACAGAAATCATACCTGAAATAGAGGAGTTGAGTCTACTTTAAATCCATCAGAACCTGGCTGTTTAACTAATGGAATTGCTTCAGGATCATCTATTGCAAGTTTTGCATTGAAGAGTACATTTCCAAAGCTTGTGGCTTGCGTCTCTGGTTGAGCTTTGTCCTGCATGGATGAGGAGGGAAAAAAAGTTTGTAAAACACAGATTAATTTCTTCCAGGAAAAGCAGTTCTAGTATTGTGCAATTCTAAATTGTGTAATTTACACATGCTATTTTATGCAAGCCAGTGTAACAGCAAGAGAAAAGCGATGAGAAGCAGTTGCGGTCACATCTGTCTTGTACTAACTTCTATTTAATCTCTTGCCTGAAGAATTTTTTGTTGAAATACAAGGGAGAAACACTAGAGAACAACTATAGCTACATTTCTAAAATAAAAAAGATATGTATATGTGGTCTGAAATAAAAGTAAGCAGTCTATTTCTCAGTTTAAAGAAGCTACCTTTCATTTCTATTAACAGACATTCATATAAATTACTTTAGATAATTAGATAATCATATTCCTTAAAGTTAACTCTTTAAAAATTAGGCATCAGGTCTGTAGTCATCTAGGATTACTCTATAATTTTCAGAAGGGAAATCATCTCAGATATTCTAAGCCAGCTTCAGAGGTATCTCTCTTT
>NW_009613693.1:4454-8306 GCF_000690535.1 Cariama cristata
TCCCTATTGACTACAGAGGCAGCCTGGATGACTAACTTTACATTATACACCAAATTTTGGATGGCTAAAGATGAAACAAATTCCAATCTTTAACTTGTATGTCTCCTAAGACTCCCTCTGTGGTCAATTGATATAGACAATGTAGAGAAAAAACCTATCTTGGGATGCTAACTTAGGTCAAACTCTAAATGATAAGAGTCCTCAGAAAGATTAAGAATAGAACCAGGAGGGAGAAAGGTAAGATACTGCCTTCATCAGTTCATGTCAGACTGGAGCTTGAGTCAAAAATTCGGTGCTGTTAAAAACATTTTAAATAACAGTTGGTTTTGTATAAAAAAGACGTTGGGAAAAAAATTAAAAATATGTACGTGCATCCTCTCAGAATTAGAACACTTACCACAATCTTAAACCTGTACAGAAGGGATGGAGAATCAGCAAGGCACCCATATTCAGTGTTGGATGGATTATATTTGGGTACATATCCATCAGCTCCTGTGCATAGGAAAACCTTCTCGATGCTACAGTAGAAGGAATCACCCAAATTCTGCACTGGATCCACCATCACTCGACCATAGATGATATCACCTGTAAACAGTACACAGTTCACATCCTATTTCACTGGAACACTTAGCACAGTACTGAGGCTAAGTCGATAAGCCTAGTCGAGAAGTTTAATGCAGTGTAATGTGACTATATCCAAAGACACCTTGCTACCCAGCTTCCTCTGTAGGGGGGTGTCAAAGGTCGTGATCAGAATGCACACTGGGTCACAAAATGGCAGTAGGAGGCCATTTGCCATTGCTATAACCTGAACCAGTTCAGCGGCTGCTTTAATTCTGGGCTATACTGGGCTCTTCATTGAAAAAGTGACTTAAAGAAACATTACGTACTTCTCTGCATCAGACCAGCATGTAGGTTTTGGTCTCCTGACAATGCACCTTGTTGAAGAGATGTTCTTTTTTACGTCAGTAGAATCCTGTTCAAGCTGCATAAGAGTTTACTCACACTTGGTCAGACTGCCATACTGTACAAGTGAAATGAACGTTATGAAAAGTCACAGAGACATTTTCTGAGACTTAGCTCTCTACTGTGTAATTGCATTTCAGCTGTCTGATAATGTTTAATATAAGACATGCTTGCCAGGTCTGTACAAATAACCTAGGTCATTGCTACTCAGGCAAGACAGGTATACTGTGTGCAGTGGTCAGATACATATGACAGAAAGTGGTTAGGAAGGCTGAGAATCTGGAGAAGGAAAGGAGAAATGTTGCGTTGCTTTGACAACAATTTGGAGCTATTGTAGACTTTGAGAGAGAGAGAGAGACCAGGTACCTGGTGTTCAAGAGACTGTACAAATACATCACAAAAGACAATCTTGTATTCAAGGTGCTGGCACTCTAATAAATAGGCAAAAGAGGCACACGAGGAAATCAGAGGAATTAAGTGACTGCTTAGGTCCACTGACAGATGTATCAGTCAAATCAATCTTCCCACCGCCAGCCTGCTCAGCAAAGGACACAGGTAAGGGAGGAAGCCTTGATGCTGTGCAAGCACAGTTCAGTACTGACCAAAACATGGTTCTAGCCACTGATGCAAAGCATGGCACTGTAGTGGCTGCTATTAAGAAAGTTAACTCCATCCCAGCCAGACCCAGTAAACTCATCCACAACAAAAAGACTGTGTAACATTCACTTATCAACTAGGAATGTTCTTAATATCAGCCAATGTTTATAAAGCACTCATCTTATGAGAAATGGCCGCAGTACTGTAACCCTCAGACATAAGAGTTTCAGTGCAGATTGGCCAACAGCTCTGATGTAAACTGCCAGGTAGGAAAGGCAAATGCAAAAGAACACAAGCAGCACGCCCAAACCCTTACTCCTATCTTGTTTCGACTGAAACAGGACCCTGATATTCTGGAACACATATTAAATGCGCATGTGAATTATACCTTCTGAGAAAGCAACATCACTTTCTTGCCCAAAGCCCATTGAGCCATCAGATAGCCACAGTGTCTTTTTGGAGAGGAGGAACATCTGGGTGTTCAAGCTGAACTCAGCAGCCACTGGGTCACTGACCTAAAACACAACAGCATAAGACTCTCCAACAAGGATTCTTTAATGACTCTTAAAACACAGCATGATCTTCTCCCAATGTACCTTATTTACCAGCTCTGCACATCTACACGTAATAATACAGTTTAACCAAAAAGATTTCTTTGTACTAGACATATATCACTATATATTTTACATGCATACAACCTTTGGGTTTTCTGCCTCTGTGATATTTGATGGGATTCTAGGATAGTTTCTTCCCAACACGTTTTTCCAAATCCCAGTCAAGGAAGTGCCCAGGGCAAGTTATGTGTGAGGGTAATACGAGGAAAGTATTTCCCTCAATAACTTGTCTCCCTCTGACTCATCACAGCCTGTTTTCTCTATCCCATATTCATTCTTACATCCAAGTCCCACCTCTGCTTCTGATCCTCTGCCAATTATTTGAAAGTACACATTGCTGAGGATTTATTTACAAGTATCAGTTCTCCTGATGTGCTGCAGGATATCACATCATGCACGTGAAAATGCACCATACCACTTGAACATCTTTTTATGCTAATATTTATCTTTATATATTTGACATAGTTTTCTATGGTTCTTCCCTGATTATGTTACAAGAATAAAATAAACCAATACTATCAGTTACAGGTTCTCATTGGGCCATATAACATAAGTTAGAAGGCAAACTATACAGGGACATGGCACAATAAAAGGGAAAGAATATAGTGAACAGAAGAACTAGGGAGAGCCCAAAGTTCAAAAGGATGCAGTCTACCCGAGGAAACAGTGTGGCAGATGCACACATTCAAAAAAAAAAAACGAAAAAAAGAACAAGAGGCCACTAAACAAACAAAAAAATGCTAACACATATATGTATGTTTATGTATATATATGTATATGTGTGTTGAAAGGAAGGAAGGAAAACAGAAAGGAAAGCATTCTTGCTGGCTCCTGTACAAGGGGCTGATGGAATGAGATATAACAATATCAACAGAAACTACTGCTGCAAGTTATACAGATGACACATTTATTCTTCTTCAAATCCCTTTTTCACAATAGACTCCCAAAACTATCAAAGCAACACGATTTGGCAAGAAGAATTTGTGGCTGAAATATTTTTATAAACTCACTGCTACTCTTCAAAAAAAGGAACCCTACTCCCATAGCCTTTTCACAGAAATAATAATTAAAAAAATAATTTCCATTCTCTTGGAGTGCTTCCTTATAAATGCCTGGGATTCAGGCTATTGGATTGCAGTCCCGCAGCTTCAAATACCTCCCTGGCACAACTGGTTTCCAGCTGTGGTGCTGAAAGAGAATCAAGCATGGCCTCATCAAGCTCTTCCTGGGCAGAGTAAATGTCCACTGAATAGGAAACTAGAAGTGTGTAGTCAGCTAAAGGCACTGGACTTCAGCCACACAGTTTACAACAATGGTAAGAGCAATGGCCTGGGGAAATACTATGCATATAGCTATGAATACATCTCTTAGGCATCCCATTTTTAAGTTACTAATTTTATTTCAGTTTTACATGTAAGTCTCAGTGCTGCCAGTGGCTGACACATAGCTGTTATTTCTGACAGTAGTATAAATGTAATTATTTTCATGTGCATTTGAGGCATTTTAAACAAGAGTTCTTAAAAAATAATCTGTGAGGATCTGGGGGGTGAGAAGAGTACTGTCCATTTATTCTGCCTATTTGTCATGTCCATCAACTCTGTGTATGGATGATTTGGGGACAATGCAGATCACTCATGGTAGACATCTTAGTTGTATTTCTTAGTTCTTAGTCATA
>NW_009613693.1:8338-28660 GCF_000690535.1 Cariama cristata
CCCTAGGCTACTTTGCCCATTTTCTGATGATTTTTGAAACTGTTTTGCATTTTCTTTGAATTATCAACATCTTATTTATACTAGGACCAGACACAAGATGTGGTTCAGCATTCAAAAAAATTAAAGTTCCTGGAAGCAGATAAGAAATGCCAGGCAAAAGCTGAAGTGCTGAACCAGTATAAATTCCTCTCATTGCCTCCATTCAAACTTTTCCAAAATGTTTTGCTGGTTAACTCTGAGAAGGCAAGTTTCATGTCAGATCATATATCACGTCTCTGCTTCGCCAGGACTAAATGCCATATCAGTAATCATCTGTTCTCCCATAGCTGGCATAATGTCAAATGAAAGCATAAAGGTCGCATACATTCCCTTTCGTACTCTGGCTAATTCAACAGGAAAGTGATTGTGTATTCCTTACTGATCCGGATCAGATTTACACTGTAGGATGATTTAATAGCATATATCTATACTATTAATTAGCATGAAACCCCAGCCACAGTGTTCCAGTATCGTTGTATTGGCTCCAAACAACAGAAATGATGTAACTTCCTCCTTACACATCCCAAGGTCACACTAGTCCTTTTGATAACACTGTAAACTGGCAGTTTATGTTCCGTTAACTATCCAACATGACCCGCAGATTTTTTTCAGTCAATGCTTTCTACAGCAGAGTTAATTTCTTCATATTTTATCCCCAGCTATAGAGCTTTACAGCTGGGCTTTGTGAATGGTGTGCTGTTTGTCTGTTCCCATGTTACCATATGATCCGTATTGCTACGGGTGGGATTTGTCTTACTCACTTTCACGAGTCTTAAAGCTAAGCATTTTACCAGTATTGGCTATCTACACTGCCTCTATAGTCAGTGAAGGAAGTCCTACCACAGGACTGAACGAATCTTCCTCTGGAGGTCCCACTTTTCATACTACAGACCTAGCTCTGATCTTTGTGTCAGGTGAAAACCTTCTGATAACAGTTTTACATTTTCCTAATTATCTGATAAAATTATTTCATACTAGAGCCAACAGACAAGTAAAGAATTCCCAAAGGCTAGTTCATGTCACAGTAACTATCCCCCAAAGCAATGTCAATGAGCTTCCTATTGGTCATCAAAGATTGGCCATGCATAGAGAACAAAAAAAATTTATGCTTCTATATTACCCTTTCCCAGTTGAATAAAACTGTTAAATAGCAGGAGAGGAGTATATGCTGTCCCATCAATTTAGAAATTGGTTTGGTTATAAGCAAGTAAATTCAGTTTCTAGCACTATCATTACAAGACCAACAAAGGCAGTTTGGGAATGAAACTAAAAAGTAAACGAAGGTATCATTGGGGTGGTACCTGCTGGAATCGGATATCCAGATCAAATGTGATAGGCTCTCTGGGATTGCAGATCACTGGTAGGCCGTATTCCTGATGTGGAGCAGTGGTACAAGCTATGAGCTTCACAGTGTACATTCCAGAATAGTCTCGAACCTGGAAAGAGAGAGAGCGAGCGAGCTGTTCCACCACCATCCTAACTAACAGGCTGGGGCAACAGAACACATAGTGAAGGCTGAGGTTTTACCGCAAAATCTGAAACAAAGCTCCACTGCTGTACTGGCTGGTTGTATGTTGGCTCGCTTCGGATGAGGCTGAGGCTAAACGTCAGGCCCGGGTGATCAGCTGACATAACCATGGAAGTTAGAGATGAAGCTAGAAACATGCCAAGAGACAGATTTGTCACCTTTAGTGTTTCACTGCAAACTGTCAGAGCCTGAAAAACATTCCCAATAATTCATAAACTATAATGCCATAATTGATATTAAAGTCTTTACAGGGCACTGGGTTTTATTAACTGAAATTAACAAAATCAATTACAGTCAACACAGCTGGGCCCCCTTGATTCTTGTTCAAGTGTCTATTAAACAGTTACTTTTGGGCTATGCAACCAGAACTGTATGAAGATTAAATTTAACGGACAGGAAAAACAGTGAGAGAGGAATGGCAAAGATCTATAATCCCTCCTGTTTTAAACTTGGAATGTCAGCTCAGGGAACACAAAATAATTTCTCTTAGCAATGTCACTCTTTAGGATCTGCCTGATAAGCAAAACCTAACACGCTAGAGGACAGCTGAGAAAAAGTAGAAGCACTATGAAAGAGTTTTATAGGCTAATAAAACTAAGTTAAACTAAAAGAGATTTCTTAAAATGGTTTTTTCCCTTCTCATTATTGTTCAGCAGAATTAATTTAGTTGGATAATCTTTCCCATGGCCAGCATTCATGCTCAGATTTATGTCTGTAGACAGAGTCTTACACCTGTGATTATTCTGAATAAAGGCAGTGGGGTTTAAACAGATTAAATTGCAGGATCAGGTCCTCAGCAATGACTAATTAAATGGCAGTGAGAATGTTTTATTAACAGAGTGATACAATACTCATACAAGATCTTTTCTTACTCTCTGAAAAAGGTCTAAATAATCTAGAAAGGCTTCAAGTTAGAAAAGCAGTTTTAATGCCACCTAAGTTCCTAGGGCAACATAAGTAAATAGTTAATTATAGCTTTTGGATTGAAAACATATATTTATAGTTCTCTAGTGGACAGAATCTTTCTCTTTCATAAATCAGGCTCTCGATCAAGCGGAACGATTTGCTTTCCACCAGATTCATGCATATTTCATGAAGTTTGACAATCTGAAAACAGTCAGACAAGTAAGAAATCCCAAGTAGAGCAAAAATCCTTATCCAAAGAGCACAGTACATAAAAAATTCAGATATCAGTGGCAGAAATAAGAAATACGAATAGTATAAAATTTGAGAGGGGTGTCTTTGTTTTTGTAGCACTGCTAAAGTGTAGATTAAGCTTACCAGGATGGGACATCACAAACAGACCATGAAACCGGGCTTCAGTCTTGAAGTTGACAACTAAGCGCCCTTCTTCACTAATACGCATGCTGGTTGGGTACAGGGAACCTGTCAGCAGAAGCCAATTCACAAGGTTTATTCCATTTGCAGATGACAAATAAATCACAATCCTATGAAGCACCAGCCTGACTCTTTCATTTCCTCTTGTCACGTCAGTTGTTTGGGAGGGGGCCTGCTGGTACCTTTCGGGTTGACTTGAGATTCCTCTCAAATAAGAATTTACACAATGGGGCCTAGAGTTTTCACAATGCTTCAGCCTTCCAAAGCACATATAGAACTTCCCTGCAAACTCATGGTTTATATGTTATCATGGACCCACACAGCTGCTCTAGCAGGCTGAGGAAAGCCCACAGCACAGTCTGTGCTTGTGTTCAGGTAACAGCATGGTCAGCTGTCAGGGGGTTCTACAGAAGGAAGAATACTTTTGTTTACACCAGGTAGTCAAGCTGACTCCTACCAATAAAAGCTGCTTCAGAGATACTCCTTATCAGTGCCTCCCTACCTATTGTCCCAAGGCAGCACTCACCAGCAGTTATAGCAGTTGGTCATGGCTTCCATGGCAATCTGCTTGAGCGTGCTTGAATCTATGAAACTCATTCTAACAGGCTTTGCATTGCTGGTGATTTCTGGCATGAATCTGGTCCAAAACACAGGCCTAATGTTTCCTAATTTCAGGTTACAAGATCTCGTTTATACATCAGAAGTGGCTTATTGCTGTAGCTTGCAGCCAAGTCCCTTTTTCCTCTAGAGTTCTGCAAAGCTTCAGAGTTTGAGTGTTCCCTCCAGTGCTCCCTTACAGAGAGCCGGTGATGTGCCACCATTCTGCTTCCCAGGAGCAAGAAGAAAACAGGAATATTCCTCCATGAATGTGTTGGAAACCTAACACACTCATCAATGTGATGGTATACCACCCATACAAAATCACCTGCACCAATCATATTTATTGGTACATTAGAAATATATATATACGTATGAATCATGGTTTTAGAAGACCTTGACTGTGTTACAATTTTACGTAGAATTTATGTAGAACAATTATATGTGTCCAGAGGTACGGAAATAAACTGGAAACTAGTTAACTCCTCCCTGCCCAGAAAAACAGATGCTTATTGTGCAAGGCTGTGAGTGAGAATATGCTGCCCAAATCAGATTGGGATATGCTGGGGGTCTACCCTCCACTACCTCACTGTGTTTATCAAGCATTTTGTGCTGGCTGTTTTCAAAGGGAGCTGCCAATGTTCAGCATCTCCGAAGACCTGGCCATCAACTTCTTAAACAGAGAAATAAAAAATTAAAGCATCAAAGACAGGAAAATGGTGACACAGATGCGGCACATAACTGCTGAGACTGAGGATTAGATGTGGTTGTTATTCGGTGACTAGTACATCATATGATTTGTGGCATGTGACTTATTCTTTAGGTATGGCATGACATGTGTTTCATTCTTCATGCACTGTAGGTTCCCCTTGCCACTCCTCATTTCCTGCTCTTAACATGAGGACAGAAATCGCATAGTAATGACTTCTGTAGTTCATATACAGAGTTTGCAGAAACAAAAAACGGTTTTATGTTCACTGGAGTCCTGAAATTGTGTAAGTGTACGTACATAATTGCAGCTGGTGCCTGTATTCCACCTTAGGTTGAGACAGATATGGAACACCTGAAGCTTAATGCTGAGAAATACTAAGTAAATTTGCATAAATAGAACAAAGCAGCATATAGGTGTAACTACACATTTTAGTCTTTCACAGACGTCTATATGTCACTATTTTAAAAAAATAAATTAACTTTTTGCAAAGATAAATTCTGTAATGACAGAATTTGATTTGTTGACTAGCTAGAGTAACAAACATTTATTGACCGTATCTATCACATGTAAAGAATGTTTCGCAGTTTACTACTCCAAAACATAGGACAGGCTATTATACCCATTATGTGTTTCTGTATCTTTTGAATGTTTCACAATTAATGCTTTCAAAATATCAAAAGTTTCTGAAACTGTACATTCATGCCAGAAAAAAATGATATCACAGAAAAGTTTCCATTTTTTTTCATTAAAATGCAAGCATCTTGTGTGGTAACAGAATATGAATACATAGTGAACCTTGAGGTTCTGAGTAGAAATAAATGTGTTAATTTTTGCACGTGAACTTCAAACATAGCAAGACAATAATCTTTCTTTGCAACAAAACAACTGATGTCAACTTTACATGGTTTTCATAAACACCCCAGCAGAGAACTGTGAGTGTTAGGAAATTACAGATTGTTTGCAACTGATAGTAAATTATATACTTTTTTTTTTTAGTGTTAGAATGATTGAAAAATCATCCTTCTGTCTCCAAATTATGCTTTTAGTAACAGAACACGAGTTCAATGCAAAGAAATTTGGAACTAGATGATCTTCAAGGTTCCTTCCAACCAAACCACTCTCTGATAAATCCAACACCCACCTTGGAGCTCTGCTTCAGGTGGGCTCCCAATCCCATCCTTCCACAGGATGGCAGTGTCATACACAAAAGTCAGCCGGAGCTCAGACTGTAGGTCGAAATGCTGCCAGCCTCCAACACCCACCGGAGAGTGGAAAACGTAGGAGACGTATAAGGGGACTCTCAGGGTGACATAGGACTGTACTAGGTTGAGAACCTATAAAAAGGAAAATTATTTCTTCAGGTTAGTGGTCATGAAAGGCAGTATTGCACAGGTAATCCGAATGCAAGAGAAAGAGAAGACAGAACTTGAAATAAATATTGTGACTGGATCCAATTCTCTCATTTTGCAAATTACAGATGAAGTACAAAACACCACATTTCAATGGATTTCAGCTGAGCTTACATCCCTTCAAGTTCCATTTTTGTATTTCAAACTGAGAATGTGTCCTGATAAAACATAAACCCCTCAATTTTGACTCATCATTTTTGTTTAGGCTTTTTAAGTACATAAACAACATGGCTATAAATTGAGGCTTTAGAAATTTTTCAAATATCCTTCTACAATTGCTCTATCCTTGTGCCTTAATCAACTTTTTTGCTTACATTCTTACGTTACTATCCTCTAAGAAGCTCTTCTGGAAGACCCTGAATTTGCTCAGACGTCATTGAAAGACTGAGTCCTTGGACTGTACTTATTCATCTCTGGTACTATTTCTTCCTTTGTGCATGGATAGTAGCTAACATACTGCATGCAAACACACAAATCATACTGTTTGTCACTGTCTGGAAGAACTAAAAATAATATTCAAGTTGATATAGATTTAAAAATAGACCCTGTATTCATATACTGTACAAAAATAGCACTGTATTTAATTATTGTCAGTCAGAGAATTACATATATATATAGATTAAAAAAGGCAAAAACAGTGTCAGTAAACTGTCACCTCTTGAGATAGCTCTTACATGAAACATGGATCCCAACCTTTCTGAAGAGACTTTGCATTTATGTTTTGTTACAAATACTTTTTCATTCACATCTCTTTGATTAGAAATGTGCAATCCAGATCCTTTTAGAACATTCTGGATTTTCTTACAAAGACACGGAAGGAAAGGCATTGAGATCATCTCCCAGTGGGGAACTTTTCAAAGGCATAAATGGCATTGAACTCTCATTTACTTCCAATAGAAATTCCATATGTAAATTTGTACATCTGAACATTTCCCTGGAGTGATTACCTTACAAGCTTCTAAAGAGTGTTTTGCACTATTAAAAAACCGCAATATTCAAAGAACTTTATAAGCTGTGTAAAAATCAAACTGTTTCTGGGTTCACCATTCAGTGGCATGTCAAGGGGCTGAATGTCCATTACCTTACAGCTGCTTTACATTTCCAAATGCCAGACAAAACTTTTAATAATACCATGAAACCACAAATTTACTGCCTGCTCTGACTAAATAGTCTGAACTAATTAAGGAGTTCATTATGGCAAATGTTCGTAGTTGCCACAGTTCACTTTCAAGCATGACACTCCTTGATGTACACACTATGCTACCAAAATCCTTTCGACTTAGGTTGTTTGCATCGTACCATAAAATGTGCTAGCATTTAGACAGAAGACAGTCTGGAAACACACAGTATCATGCAGTAAAGCAGCCAGTTATAGACTATTTTATATTAATGCTTCTTTGTTGATTTTACATAAACACAATCAAGAACTTGCATTTGGAACAAAAAAAAGGTTTTCTTCTCTATATGTATTGGATGACAAATTGAAGTCAGACAAAAACATTATTCTTTACTCCTATTTAAGATACAAGTTCATCTTTGGGATACCTGCATGGATATTTGAGCAATTATTTCAGATGTGGATTTCCTAAATTGTTCCAAATAACAACACAGAATTCTCACTTTCATTTAAAAAAAAAAAAAGATAGCTATGATGCAACTCTACAGTGCATCACGGTTTGTCTTTGATTCAGGAGTAGCCTCAAACATTTGTCATTTCCTGGAACAGTATCAAGAACTGAATACATTTGTCAGTATAACAAATGTGTTACCATTGAAAAGTCACCCCAGACAAACTGCGTTGGCTTTTCTCTGTGTGTTTTTGTCGTACATCCGCATGTTGTACAGTAAAAATTAGACATTGAAGTGAAAGATCTGAAATTCAGTTTGCTCATGAGGAAGAGACAAAGGTACACGGAAGAAGATTTAACAGATGTCCATTATCTTCTTGAAAAGCAGCATACATAATGTTTAATGATAATGTAGAGGAGGACTGGAATATCACAGAGGACAATTTCATGACCTTGAAGACTAGAATAATAGAAGTGAGATGAAATTTTATAGCATAAAGTATAACGTAACAGAAACTTGTGACAGGGATTTCTGGTAGAAACGAAAGACATTGGTTAGAAACAATAGAGGGGGAAAAAAAATTGGTATGTGACTTGATCCCATCATAACTATGACCTTCCTACCCTCTCCATGTGATATGATCCTAAGATAAACTGAGGAATGGGGTGGAAATTAGAAGCATGCATGCCATTATACAGAGCACTAGAGAGAGCTTATCTGGAACAGCTTTGATCATCCATGCTTGAAAAAGCCTAATTTGCATTGTAGACTGTAGAAAAAGAAATCAACATAACCACAGGAACGGCAAAACTATATGATGAGAAGAGACTAAAATAGTCGGGATGTTTAGCCTAGTACAACAAAGGCCGAGAGGGAATAAGAATGCTGTCCATACAGATCAGGAGATGAACGGCAGAGAAGGGCCACTGATGATGAAAGATGGTGCTGACATGGGAACAAACGGGCATAAGATGGCCATGACAAACACAGTCGAGAAATCAGAAGAATTTCTAGCCCTCAGTGTGGTGGCATTCAACAAGAATAGTGAGGCCATGAAATCCTATTAGTTTTTAGATTAAGTTTACTAGTGTTGGAACCACTTTAAATGATGGTTAAGGCAGTGGCCTGGACAGGATGATCCACTAAACCCCTTCTAGTTCAGTATCTTATGCCTCCTCAAGTGAAAACAACAACTTCTTTCAAAGCTTTTCAAAGATTTTTAAGTACAAGGTATCACCAGCTCGTCATGTACACTGCACAGAAAGCAACCCATTAATGGGGTTTGTGAGCTATATTTTAGGGGTTTCTTGCCTCTGTTCAATGGGAGCATAGTGTTAGCGAGCTCAACTCATTTGTACTGGTGGAAATCTAGCAGTAGGATCCCTTCTGGGGCAAGTCTGCCTGAAACGTTGCTCCTTTGCCATACATTACCACCACTCTGTGGGAAAATCTGAAACCATGGTGCCAAAGAATTGTCCCCATTTCTAGGACCGTATAATTTAGAAGATTCTTCTCTTTTAGCAAAACCTGCAAGAGAAGTCTGGGCAGCAAGGCTGCCTGCCCCAGCCTGGGAATTTATTAACGTACTTATCAATGTCTATGTGGTTCCATCAGTATAGCTGCCCTTATGTATGATTCATGGCATGTAGAGAGAGGAAAGAGTTCTTGCTAAACCAGCTGACTGAGTTTTTATGCACACAAACCCTTCTTCAGGCACTCGTGGATTTGCAGGTGTGGAGCAAAACCCACAATACTGATAGCCAGAGAATTACTGAATAAATAGTTCTCTCTCTTCTAACAGTAAATTAAAACTTACAAGGACCTCTCATTTTTTGCTGTAAAGGAAAATGCCACGAGGGGACAACTACTCTTCAGTAGGCAGAAAAGAAAAATCTCAAGACATGCTATATGAAATACAGAGGATCTTTCTGATATAACAAAAATAAAATAAAGAGGAAATTAACTGCAGAGGAAAACTATGTCAGAGTAAGTGAGCAGACCTCCCCAACGAATGACTTGATGGAATGTGTTACACAGATGGAGGAGTCTTACTTCTCTAGCCCTCTTAATAACGCTGTTTAGGCAAACATGAGAAAACATTCTTTCCATTGAGTTATCTTTATTTCCCAGCACTGCCTGTGAAGCCTATTGAAAGTAGCCAGCTGTTCATATTTTATCTCAATGTGACACTGATGAAACCAAAATGGTAACTTAGAGCTGTGTAAGTGTAGGATCAGCTTAACTGCAGTGGAGAGACAGAACAGGTGCATTATATATCCACGCATCCTATGCACAGGAGATTTTAGCAGTTGTACTGAAAAAATTATATTCATTAACATTGATTTTAAACAATAATAAGCGGGTGTGACTTGTGATACCATGAGAGAAATACTGACTACAGCTACACCTGAGCTGAACTGGGGAAATTGTTTCTAATATTCTGCGACAATGCCAGGTCTGGAGAATCTGAGAAGACAGAAGACAAACATTGTTCCAAGCAGGGAATAGACTCTTACAGTTAATATCTGAAAAAATGTAGATCACAAATCATTCAAATAACGCATCTCAAAATTCATGTGTGTGAGGGAAAAACATGATTTATACTGGATATTGATATAAGAAGTAGAGTTTCATGCATTCTCTTTGCAAGAAAAATAATCACAGAGCATAAGGTCTATTTTTGAACATTCACAATTCCCATTTAAGACTTAAGAAATATTAACGGGAGTTTCTATAGGTGTTCTTTTGTTCCCCTTTCTGATGCAAACTGCCAAACTTCATTAAGTAAAAAACATAATTAGTTTGAGAATCTGTCATGTAACAAGTGAGAATATTTACAACAAAAAATATTTTCAGTTAAGGCTTTGGGGTATGGACTCTGTCCTACATTTATATTGTGTTTTGTTTATCTGGTTTACATTTCCAGAGGGCAGAACTTGGCAGTGACTGTGTGTGCACAGTTAGTACTGATAAAATCAGAATTAGAAATTAGAAATACCACAAGTTCGTAGTTTGTATTCTATATCCCAATGAAACAAACTTTTCATGAAAATTGTATTTTTGTCCTCCAAATTACCCTAAGCCTCATTTTCTATTGCATTTACTTGCTATGTCTGTGAATTTGAGTCACACAAGCTTAACAATGTTATCAATTAACTGTTTACACAATACCAATATGGTAAAGTGAAGATTTGGCCCCAAGAAGGCATGCAGCCAGGTAGGTCACAGGTGAAATGCAAAGCAAGTTTGTTTAAAGTAGTCTGAATGGAGACAAGAATGCAATACAGCCTTGAAATGCCAGCTCCTTGAAAAATTTAACCTCTGACTTTGTTACACAGCTGGTGCATTAACTTTATAGTAGATTTTTTTCTTCACAGCACTAACTAAATGCATGTGTTTGCAGCTGGATAGGAGGAAAAAAAAAAAAAAAGGTTTGACTGTTAGTGATCTTCCATGTCAAGGGAATACAAGTTGCAGGGTTTTCTTAAACTTGACTGTGTTGGCTAAACTGAACATAAAAATCTGAAAACAGACATTCTGTCTATTTGCATTTTATAGCGTCTAGTGAGACTTTTCAGAAGACCTGACTTTCCCCCTTAAAGTATGATTTTGGTAAAACTAGAACTAGTAAAGCTGAAAATACACTGTTTCTGTGTAATAAAAAACCTCTGCAAGCTGCCTTGTATAAGTTGCAGCAATACATTAGTGATTTTTAAATCTGTTGTGGGATTTTCAAACACTCAGTGCTATAACATGTGTAGCATAAATGTGAGCTGAACATATTAGAAGACATTTTCAGTTTTGGCCAGAAAAAACAGTTTTTCTTAGAGAACAAAACAAACTGCTCGGCTGTACTCAATTAGAGTAGCTTCAAAGTATTAATCTGTATGTTCAAGTATTTTAAAATATGTTCTTCACTTGTTTCTGTCAAAGATTTGCTTAACTAGTTGTTGTTAATAAAATTGGTTTCAATGATAATTTCCTTGCTTTTCTATGCCAAGTCTGGCAATGGACTGGAACTAGGGAAAGCAACATCCACATATAAATGCTTGGCCAGAACCACACAGAAGCCTTCAGATGCCAAACTGTCTGGTTACAGCAAACAGTTTTAACAGTAGGAAATGAGATCAAATGGTACTTCACACTCTATCAAATAAGTCTACTCCAACACTTCAGTATATACTTCATTAATGGATAGTCACTTGCTTGGTTTTCATAGTTTCATTTTTCAACTTCCTTTCATGAATATCTGTCATTGTGCTAGCACCTGCATCTGGAGAATGTGAGATGTCTGTAGTACTTGACTCTCACAATGTCCCCCAAAGTAAAGTTCCACCTTTATTAATTACCTGAAAATACAGGAAGACATTCTTCATGTAGGTGAGTTTCACATTTTTAAGTCTCACACATATCCAAAGACGGACATTGAATTTTAGGCTGTGCCTGTAGGTTGTCCAAAAGAAAACTGCTGCTGCTAATCATCAAAGCTGACCTTAACTTTAAGCAGGACAGAACTATAATCCAAATGAATTAGCTCAATTTAAAGAGGAGTTGGTCTTTATTTTTAAATATAAGTTCCTTAAGCTTCACATTTAAATTCATATTTAGATACATAAATGCCTGATTTTTCAGATGTGGTGAATATGGGCAGACCCCAGGAACAAAGCCTCAAGCTGTATACTGAAAGGAGTGCTCCACCTAACTCACGCAGGGTTTGCTCATGCACAGAGTAATTGAGAAAGAGAATGGGTCACAAGCAAAAGGCCTCAACGGAAAAAAAAAGAGAACTAAGACCTTCTCTGTATGTATTATGACAGTTCATGAGTTCATGGGAACTGGGTAAGACAGCTGCAGCCTGCAGCAAACACTAGGAGCACTGCCAGAAGAACTACACCAGCTGCAAGTCTCCCACCTCACTTCTTGCTGACTGAAGCTCATCTTCTTCCACTACCATAGAGGGAGCTCCCATAAAGTGGAGGTCCACATCATGCAAGATATTGCCAGTTGCTTTTGTGAAATCTCTCTCTGAATCAACAGTGCTATCTTTGTTTGACCATACAGGTACTGGAGAGCTAGAATCAAGAAACAGAATTTTGAGCTTAAAGATCTAGTCAAAATATTTGGTAAATTCAAGCTATTAAATTTGCAGTGGTAGCAGGATGTGGTAAGAGTGTGGTTGTTATGTATCTGTTCTGTCTGTATAATAGAACTTAAGCTTCCTTTGTGTGCCAAAAAACATGGTGAAAACCATAGCTGCCAGCTTTCCTCTCACAGAGCAGGATTATTAATTGTTCACCGAAGGAGAAAAAACCAACAATGGTGACAACCACAGAGATAGGGCACTGACTGCCTCCCCTCTCAGCTGGAGGGGGTCATGTGAAGATAAAGACCAAACTTGGAGAAGAATTAAATGGAGGTAAGGGAAACAGGGAGGGCAGTGAAGCGCATACTGGCTGCGGGGCAATGTTTCACTGCTAGAAGTAATTCAGCTTGATATTTCACTTAACACACTGTAACCCTTTAGCCATAACCTACAAGGCACTAAAAGATGACTTCAGCTGCAGTTTCATGGCTCTCATAGCTCATGTTCATCCCTCTCTGCTTTTAAACGAGGGATCTTACCTGAAGTACGTAATGCTTCTGGAGCTTAAAGCAAGTACAGCTCTCTTCCTTGGCCACAGTACCGTTTACGCATGTCCTCCACAACTGAATATACAGGTTCTTTTCATTTACTAAAATATTGGAATGGTGTTTATTTTCTCCTCTATTTATATGCATATAGACATATCTAGGTTTTATTTAGGCACACGTTTATCTAAACCAGCTACTCAGCCTTTTCTCTAAAGGACACAAAAGTATTTTAAATTGAAAGGATTCATACCAGGTCGTCCTTCCTTTTCACCGTGGGAGAAGTGGCTTGCATAGGTCACAGGATCGGAGTTACAGCTGCTTGGCAGCTGTATGTGCTTATGTGTTTACGATTGTGTTGTGTGGGAAATAAGAATATACGGTTGCATATTGCATGGGCATAAGGAGATAGTCAAAGGAACGGTGAGTTGAAGAAATGAAATCATTCTAGGAACAGTGAAGACTGCTGTCATTTTTATCTTGTGGGAATGTGTAAGGTTTACATCCCACACTTGCATGCCTTCCCCTTCCCTCTGACAGGTTCATACTTCCAGTGGAATGTATCTGTAGGAGGATCTGCTTGTAGCAGAGGGGCAACCCCAAGCAGATGCACCAACAGTGAGCTTCCAACATCAAGGCAGAGATCTTGAACTGGTCTCTGTAACAGATAAGGAACCAGAACTGATGACAGAGCACTGAGATGACATATCCATCAAGGACTTTGCAGCTAAGAAGGGCAGAAGCTCCGTTTTGTTCTGGTCTTATACTTTACAGAGTATATAATCTCTAGTTAAAAGAGGCATAATGTTAGGAAGTTAACCAAGGACTAAAGAGAGCCTGGTGCAATTTCTTGTCTGGCAAACTGACTGTATGATCACTTGTGGACACCCATAGTGTAAGGTGCACTTTAGGCATGTAAGTATAAAGAAAAAAGAAAGAGAAAAATCAGCTTATCTGATTAGCTATCTATCTGTTCATTGGCACCTATGTTTTTAGTAGTAAAGCAGCTTTGCTGTTGCACATGCCCATAGGTTTTGCTGGGCAAGGACACACTTTTCTCATCTGTTAAGGCTTCATGTCATTTTGGACAGAAAAAGTAAGAATTTGTGCACATAAGTCTACAGAGGTCTGATAAGCAGATGAGTCCCTGGCAAAATGAGCACCTGTTAAAAAGCAGAGAAATCAGAGCCATTTCACACAGTGGCCTCATCCTTTCCACAGTGGCTCAACAAGGAAGGCTAATGAGCCAGGAGATTGAGTTAGCTTTACCACACAGCTGTTCATGCTGGGGATGGACTTCTCTGAAATGAGGTTCTGCATTTCCAGTCTTTCTTCCAGCCTGCAGGATTAGTCCCCAGAGAGACTTTTCTGTGTCCTAAATGATTGATCTTCATAGTTACAGCTTTTGCACCCCAGAGCCTGAGTGGGATCACACAGGCTCATGTAGTAATTATACAAGGAAGACCCAGGGATTAACTTCGCTGTCACTGCACCAGAAGAAATCCTGCATCCTTTTGCTTCCACATTACTATGGATTTCTAGAAATAGCTTTCCAAAGGACACTTGAAGATCTCTCCAATCTCTGTTTTAACTCCCCAACCACTTTCACAGCTCTGTTCTTCAGCCACTCCATATTGGCAGCTTCTCTTTTCTTCCTGACCATGGAATCTTCTGCTGGGTAATGCAAGACCATTGTGCTTTCTGCACTGGATGGTCTTGTTACCCAGTGAGCAAGAGAACAGCAGAGCCAAGCAGCTGGTAGGACAGTGCAGTCCAATGTTATCAGCAAGAAGGTTCTTCATAATTTTTTTAAACTCTTTTTTTAAGGTACACCACAACTAATACTAAATAGCCCAGTACTATCAATGTGCTAAAAACAAAAATTTAGAAGGCTTTCATTCTAAGAAAACACTAAGGTGGCTCTACTATACGGTAAGAGTGGGATAGGTTTGTCCTAAAATACTTCAAAACTGTGTTGGGAGAAAATAAAAAAAATTTCATTCAAACTAAATTATTCCTTTAATTTCAATGGGACAAGGATTTCACATATAGCCTATTAGCATTTAATGGATATTGATAACTTTAAGAAACAAGCTGGCCTTAGGGTAAGTCTATTTCTTATTAAGAAAAAAAAGAATAACTTTCAACTAAATTAATTCTAAAAACACTTATTTCTACTAGCATAGATGCATTATAAGGGAAATCTTCCATTTTAAGAACACAGCACAAAATCAAGTTAAAGTTTCGTACCTGTCCATCTGTCCCAATGGTGCCTCCACAATCTATGAGGAGCTCGGACATGTCATAATAGCTAACAAACTCCCATAAACAGGCTTCCAGATTCAGATTGCGGTAGAAGCGTAAGGTATTGAAACCTCTAATTATTGTGCTGTATTGATAGGGAATCGTCTCTCCAATCACATCTGGATTTTTGGTAGCATCAGTTAAGAAACCATGGTGGGTCTTCACCTCTGTGTAATCCAACAGGTTAGAGCATTTATGGTTTCCAACTCTAGTTCCATCAGGGCTAAGTGTCAGCTCGAAGTTGGAGAGCTCTCTTGTAGAAATAACAGGCAGCATGCCTAAAAAAAATTAATTTATAGGGCTATCACTAAATTTCAGTGGTCAGGGCTGCTTAATTTAGGCAAAGCTTGTCAAACACTAAGCATGTTATGCACGACTTCTGTATTTTGCACTTACGGCAATTAATGTACTTTAGAATTCAAAGAAAGCTGATTTGCTAAGTGTGTATGAGGATGTTATACACAATAATTATGTCTTTATACTATGAAATGCCAAATAATATTGCTAAATCTCCAACACATTTTTCAATCAGGATTTTGTGTGATTTTTTCAGAACACACAGCAATGACATAGCTTTATATTTTTTTAATAAATAAATTCTTCTTTGATATATCTCTATGTGCTTCAAAGGAGTTTTACCAAGTGTGGGTCTAACCCAACTTACGTAAACTACGAAATTAATCTGAACACACTTAATCTTCACATCAAAGACTATGTATCAATACAGTGTCTTATGCACCCTGTTGCAAACTGCACTTTTACATTCACCACATTTTTCTCTGGTCCCACATATTAAAAGATTCCATTATTATTTCAGGTATCTAAAATAACATGATCAATAAAATAGCTCAAATAACAGCTTGTTGTATGAGTTCTCTTAACTCAACAGCTGATTTTATCATACCATCAATATGTGGCATTGTGACTGTCAGTTTGATGAGGTTGGCATAATCAGGATCTTCTGGGCCAGTATAGCGTAATTTGGCAGAGAATGGTTCTGCTCCAACTACTCCTGACATACGAGGTTGACAAAGACCTAATGGAAAAAAGAGAAAGCAACTTTACTTGATGTCCAGAGGAAATAATCCATACTTTCCCTTGCACTATTTTTAGATGCACTTTTCTCCACTGTACAAGTTTTAAGAACAAGGAGAATTTTCTTGAATGACAGGTAAACGCTCTGAGCAGCATTTATCAGATATTTGAACAGGAATTTATGCCAAAGAGCATTCAAACAGAAATCATTACCCGATCAACTGGACCACATTTTCAGAACCAGGTGAATGATACTGCACCTGTACATTTTCAGTTGCATGTGTTAACCATACTTGCAAAGTCAGTGTCAAGAGCCATACTTTCTTACAGAGGTCCTCAGAGGCATATGCTTTAATTCCTCCCACCCTCTTACGCACATACATAGCTTTATGGAAGACACCTGATTAGTGTTCAGTTGGTTTTGGCACTGGATTAGGGAGTGGACCTATACATGTGTTCATAGGACTCTATGAGACTCCTGTTCCATTAGTGACAAAAATGTAGTTAGAATAATTGTGTCAAAGGATCTCTAGAAATACCATGCTCAAAGTGAAGCCAGCTTCAAAGTTAGATCAAGTTGCTCAGGGCTTTTCTCAGTTGATTTTTTTAATTTCTCCAAGAAAGGAGAATCTATAACTTATTTTGGTAATCCTTTCCAGGGTTAGTTCAACCTGTTCCAGTATTAGTCCTGGTTTGTAGGACCAGAAGATTAGGTTCGTAATCATATGATCTGAGATATATACAACTTCTGGTTGCAAGGGTCAATGCAGAAGTGTCTGCATTCTAGCTACAAGAATCATAGCACATTGTCATGTGATGGCCAAAGAATCACAAGGCACTCTAAAAAAGAAAGCAGCAGAAGTGGAAAATCAAAACAGTTCACTTTGCCCATGTTCTGCCCTTTGCCCATTTCTGACTTCTGTCAAGGAAGACACTGATTCTCAGGTGTCCAGTGAGGCTTGAATGCCAAATGAAGCTTTCCTTCAGGGTAGGCATTCATAATAGCACACCCATGTGGTTTCTCCAATGTCTAATAGGAGCCGAGATTGAACTGCAACATTACTACAGTTGAATTCAAAAGTCAACAGAAACCAGGCTTCACTAATTCCAATGCTCATTACATACTGTTCTTCTGGACATACAAGTTTGCTATGTGGATAACTATTTAAAGATGTGAAGAACTAGCAAAGATGAAAACCATTTTCTTTATACAATTCTCTGCTGTGTTAAGAAGAGAGTTTTTGCACCACCTCTATGAACAACAGAAGAAAAGCTGAGACTGTAATGTTAAATATCTGATCATGTAATTAGATTTTGTTAGGATGGAATTTGGGATCCAAAAGGGGTCTGGGAGTTTTGAAATAGGTGATGATGTCTTACCTTCTGATGTGCTTATAGTTACAATAGGGCTCATAAGCTCAAGGCCCTCATTCCCATCTGAATTCACAGCACGAGCCGCACACTGGACACGAGAACCAGCTTGAAAGTAAATGGAGTCGAGTGTAATCATCTTGGAGGAAGTGAAGAAGGTATCAAAGTCAACCTCCTTCATGGGGCTAGTCACACCATCAGGACCAGTGGGTGCACTTACAAGCCACCGGTATTGTGTCAGAGTATTATTGATGTTCTCACTGGCACATATAGAACCAGTCTTGTCAAAGTCTTCATATTTAGGATTACAAGCCTGCAGAACAAGACAGATGTGTTAACAATTTATTTGCTTCATGGCAAAGGAATTTTAATTTATCAAGACTCACAAAACTCACTAACATGGAACTGACAACTGACAACCCCAGTAAATCTCTTAAGAAATCACCTTATTTTGACAGTGACACTTTTAGCACTGTTATGGTAGGTTAAAAGGCAAGTCTAATTATGCTTATTGAAATAAAAATATTATTTTAAATTATGGTTTATGTGTGAAAACCTAACATAGTTATGAAGACTCAAACTACAATCCCACATGCTACTTTAACTTGAATTTCACCCTTTGCTTTCATGCTTGATTTGAGATTTCTTTTGTGTTGTTTTTTTTTTTTTTATTTAGGCGTACCATTCAACATATGATCCATTCCTGTGCATAAGGAATGGTGTGAGAAACAAATTGAAGATGCAGATGGACCAAAAGCTTCCTCAATGCCTATGAATATTCATGCAAACCTTTCAGTTGCAAAATGACAATGAAAGAAGCCTGTAGTACTTCAACAAACAGTATTCATTTTTCAGTCTGTGGCACTTATTAAAAACAATGGCTCATCTGTTATCTCCAGTGATTTTAAATCTGCAAATTAAGGCAAGATAATGCAGGAAATAGTAAGGTCATGCAATCATAGACATAGTGTGAGTATCAAACTGCTCGTAGTGATGAACAAGTGAAACACCTTTCTATGCTTTTTGTCCTCCTGAAAACAGATTCATTATCCAGACAAATTAGATTAGCTCTTAGGACAGTTCTAGCTTGAACTCATGTGTGAATCACAACAATATGGATTGATATTGGGTGCCTAAAATCCACTGAGCAAAATGCATATACTAATTTTGTTCCATCTTCCCACAGAGATACTCACTGTGATACAGATGACAGGATAGCCAGCTATGGGACTGGTTCTATCTTTGGCTCTAGAAGTATCATCATATATCAAAAGGGATGCAACTTGAGGGACAGAGGGAAAGGTGACATCTGCCATGCTGTTCATTTCTTCAATGTAAACAATGGCCTTGGCTGTCTGACAATGAAAAGGCAGAAACAGTTCTCTGTGAACATTTAAATAAACAAGGGAATTCTAGCTGGACGTTGATCAGAATATGTCTAGCCTTTGAAATATTGTCTCAACAGAAGTTCTAAAACCTCAACTGGAGGTTATTGAGGCACTGGAAAGTATATTGCAGACTACAAAAGAAAGAGATAAAATGAATGTTTTCTTTCCAGAACACTGAAGATATCAGACCAGCAAAGGCTGTGTCTCTGCTCTCTGGCTACCTGGAGTCAGACTATATATGGTGTGATACTGATGAAGTGGCCAAAGAGTTTGAAGAACACTTTATGTAAAATCAGAGGAATATACTGTTCAAATTAAAAGTGTGCATTATATAACGCTAAATAACAAGAATGTGTGGCTGTTTCACACAAGAATAATATTAACATGGTTTTGACAACAGAAGTTCTATTTCACCTCATTGCTCTTTTTACAGCATAGAGGTTATATTGTATTGCCAGAGAGTGTTTCCAAGAGGACACCAGTTTTTAGGATTGATTCTATGAGCAGAATATGTCTGGAATGATATCTTGAAGACTTCAGTCTCTCATTGTCTCTATGACCCCATGAACATTATTGCCTTGGCAACAAACTGTTTTGGGTGGGTGCTACTGTGTCAGCTAGGATGATCCTCTTTGTCTTTTAAGACAGAAGCCAAGATAGCATGTATAAACCTTAAAAGAAGAGTAAAGCTATGAGCCAGAAATCAAGGTCTGTTTACCAGAGGACTTTGCATGAGTTTGTTACCTGTATCTCTGCGACCATGTTCTCATCAGGCTTCAGGTGAACAGTGAAGGCTTCTCTCATCTCCCTTACTCCATCAAAGAGAACTTCAATCTCCACAAAGTGCTGTGTTTCACCCTCCTTAAACTCAATTTCTAAAAACATAGTAAGACACTTAAAAATAAATCTGTTGTTCATAACAAGCTGTAATTCTAGGCCCAGCCATGAGAGATGGCAGTTAATACTTTTCAAATTACAGTTGTTCATATATTTAGTCTAACCTATTTGATGCCCAAAATAATAATAATGAATAGCAGTGGACACACGTGGAAATCACTGAAAATGAGGCATTATCATTATCAAGAGATTTCCAATGACCAAGATTTAGTCCAATAAATCTTAACATTTTGAAAATCATTTGGGACTAATTATTACATAAATGTTGGTAACATACGTGAATGACCAAAAGACTGAAGAATTCTAAATATAAAGTATTGTCAGGTCTTACTTAAACAAAATGCTTTTTAATACAATGATATATACCAAAAATAAGGCACAAAGCCAGAGTTACACAAAAGATTACTGTATTTTGAAAAGCATTGTCTCTGAAAAAACTTTGGAGGTCATGGCAGATAAAACGTTCAATCTTAGCTGACTGTATTGGGTTTGTGTGGCAAGGCTTTG
>NW_009613694.1:0-3118 GCF_000690535.1 Cariama cristata
TTTTTTTTTTTGTTTGGTTTGGTTTTTTTAAGCACAGAAGTGGCCTTTATTTTCTCTGAATGAGGTGATCATTTTTCTGCTCATGAAGATTAAAGGCCAGAATTGCTGTGTCGTAAAGCCCTGTGTTTACATCCACAGGTGTAGATATCACACCAGTTCATCATATCGCTGTTTAATGTGGATTTGGAGGTAATTCGTTGAATATTATAGCCAAGTCCTGGGGTCTGCTGAGCAGAGGTTAAGTTTGCTACGCGATGATAAACTATACCACATGGTTGTGTGGCAGACTAACTGCTCTGTCTTCTGGGGATGAGGAGAGGCTAAGTTTGGTTTGCTTGGTGCTCATGAACATACTCAAAGCTTAGTTTCTACGGTATGATCACTTGTATTCTCCCATGCAACTCTCTCAAAACAATCTGTTAAACTGATTTTGCTCCCAGCTGTACTGACCACGTCCACCTGCAGACGTCAAGCCTGCAAACCCGTCACAGCCGTGTTTTGCCGTCCTTACGCGGAGCTCGTCCTTTGGGGAAATGCAGTTGTGTAAGAGGAACATCTAAAGATACATCGGAGACAATAAAAATCTAAACCCTGAATTTCTATTAGCGTTATGAGCTAGGGAATGTCTTTTGTTAGAACAAACTTCTCTTTTGTACAAGTTATTTCATTTTAGGATATACGTTGGTTTTATTACAGCACCTTTACAGTTGCTGGTATTTTCCCATTGGGTTGCCCTGTTTACCTCTTGTTTCCAGATCTCCAGATATAGCACAAGTTTTCTGTACGAGAGTTATTGCAACTGCAATTTTCTCTGGAAGCTTTAATTTCTTCAATGGAAATCTGCCCAGCTCAGTGGATCAGAGAGGCAGCACATTACAAACCAATACTCCTTTTTCTTTCTGCCTCCCCACTCTGTAAAAAAAGAGCTTCAGACAATCTTGTCTACTGCAAAGGTGGGGAAAAAAAATTCTGTAGCAAACTGCTTTTAGTCTTGAGAACATTTCACTATATCAAGAGCTTCTCCACTGCAAGGTTCAGTAATTCTCACAGATATTTACAACCTGCGAGCAAGAAAACCATTGCAGATGGAAGGTGGAAAAAAGTACAGATGCATAAATTTAGCAAATGTACATCTGACCGACTGCGGGTGCAGCTGCAAAGCACGCTGCTCTGAAAGAAAAGAAAAGAAGCAGTCAGGAAGAAATATGGGCAGCATTACTCTCTCACGATGGATGCACCAACATCACCTTTCTAACACAATTACTTTTTACTTCCCTTTAAGAGACTTTGGCTTGGCTGCCAATAGGAAAAATTAGTTTTTTAGGAAAAAGATTGTGAAGACGCTGTGATTAACCTTGAGGCAAATCTCAGAATTTTCTGAAGAGGTGTCTATTAAGCAAGATCGCAATTTTACCTTTTCTCCTCTTTTCCACATTTTCCTTTGGGATGTAGTCAGAAATCCCAAGCGTTAAACAATGTCAGTCCCTTGGTTTTCCAGCTAAAGGGAGCAAACAGGACTGCCCAGGGTGGTTTAACTTTGGTTTGATCCTTCAGGAGTCTCTGTGAGCATGAATTCCATTTAAGTAACACTGTCAGAGACTTAATTTATTATCTAATTGATAAGAAATGTAGCATAGGAAGCCAAGACAATGAAAGTAAATTCTACAGGAAATATTTTACTTAAGAGGAAGTTACATGGGAAGGTACTAGGGTCAGAAAATGGAGTTACAAATTAAAAAAGGAAAAAATGTTTCTTCATATATAGCAAAATTCTACTTTTTTAAAAAAGCAACTTGGGATGGCCTAGCATTATTTACTTGTAGATAGGGGGAAAAAAAAAAGAGGAGTGACTTAAGCAGAGAGGGCTGGACCGGGAGAATAAAAAGGGAGGTGGAAGCTAAAGGGGAAGGGAAAGGAGGTGGGAGAGGCCTGGGGAATTAGGGAGTGGAGAAATAGGTGGAAAGATGGAGAGCAGTTTGTAAAAAAAGTGAAAGAGGGAGCATGAGGCAATGGCGTTTCTGAGCTCTGTGGGTATCCTGAGACATGAGAAGCTGGGAGATACTTCATGCTGGGCTCTCAGATGCACATCACCTGCCCGAGGGCAGAGCCCAGCGTTATCAGGGATGCATTTATGTCTCTGCGAAAGGTGTTTCTGCTGCAGTGGAGGGTTGTTTCTGTTCCGTTCGTAGACATCTTTTTAGGAGTTCGAGATCATCTAATAGATTCTGCTCTATGGAAGTGTTACTGCTGAGTGCATGATGATTTCTCACTTCTGTACGTGCTTTGTAAATGTAAGAAATGTGTTGCTAGATGAATTTCTGTTTCTTGCATGCTGTGACCAGAGAGAGGTTTGATTTACCAGCTGCTCTTTTGCAATTTGTCCTTTGCCATCGTTACCCCTGGGGATAACAACACTTCCTCTGCCTTGCCCTCCTCCAAGAGGCAAACGTAGTAGCAAAGCTACTCTAATTTAAGGTGGGCAGAGCAAGATGATGTGATTTAAACTATCAAATATTCCATGCTTTTGCAGTTTTGCCCTTGTAAACTGTAAACAGGAGGAGTGATTTCTCTGTAAAACCCACAGGCAGTCACATCAGACCATCCACCTCTGTTTTCCCTGCTCTTCTAACTCTTCCCAACTTGTCACCCTCTACAACGACCTGAAAGGAGGTTGTAGTGAGGTGGGGGTTGGTCTCTTCTCCCCGGTAACTAGCGATAGGACAAGAGGAAACGGTCTCCAGTTGTGCCAGGGGAGGTTCAGGCTGGACATTAGAAAGAACTTCTTCACTGTAAGAGTCGTTAGGCATTGGAACGGGCTCCCCAGGGAGGTGGTGGAGTCATCGTCCCTGGAGGTGTTCAAAAAACATTTAGATGTGGCGCTTCAAGACATGGTTTAGTGGGTTTAGCAGGCATGGTGGCATTGGGTATACGGTTGGCCTTTGAGGTGTCTTCCAACCATAACGATTCTATGATTCTATGTGCCCCTCTGTGCATCCCTCCCACCCGCACACTGCAACTCTCCTCTCAAGAGGAACCCTTCCCATGGGTTTAAAACAGTTCCTTCCTTGGCCCTGTAACCTCAATATTTACACTTATGGAAATTCAGGCAAAAGCCTGA
>NW_009613694.1:3146-14526 GCF_000690535.1 Cariama cristata
CCCCATCAAACCCTTGACAAGTTGCCAAGGGTATTTCAGGATGATGATGATGGCTGGAGTTTGGAATTAAGCAGCAGGTACCAGGAAAGACGCTGCAGGCTGAGGAGCAGGCAAAAGCACTGTGCTTAGCCAGCATAAGGTCGAAGACCTTGCAATTAATTCATATAACCATATGAAACTATAAACTATAGTTTTCATTTATAGTTTCAACTATAAATGAAATAAACACTGGGGAAACTTGAAGTGTTTTCTACCCCATAGATTTTTCAGCCTTCTTTAAAAGAAAGACCCCACCCCCAGTTTCAAGGCTGTCTAATGTGATAAAATATGGAAGACAGTAACTTTTCTAACTAAGTTTTTGATCTCTATGCCAAACCTCTTTGTCAGGGATGAGAGAACACAAATCATTTGATGATGATTTCTAACAATGGTCAATCAATTGGTTTGAGAAATACACATCAAAAGGTTGATTCTTCAATATTTATTATAATAAGATGAACAAGCAGCAGGCTGTAATTCATACAGTAGAATGAAATCCTTGCTAAATCATCACATCATAAAGAAAAGTGCCTTTATAATTTAATATTTCTCTGTCGCCTGTTTCTATAGAGGCATGCTAATTTAAGAGCTTAATTTATTATCTGGAACATTATTATGCTAGATACAAATTTTCCCCAAATCACTTTCGAGTGAAACCAAGGGCTCACATCAGCGAAGCATGTGAGCAAAAGCACAAATTGCTGCCTTCATTATGGCATAATGGCAAATCATGTAATGGCATGTTGTTCCTTCAGCAGCGGAGGAGTGGATAACGATGCTCTTTGCTGCTAGTTTGGTCACCAAAATACTGCAAACTCAACAGTGAAAAACCAGCAGCCTTTTGCTAGAGAGGTAGCATGGCAGTGTGGCAAAAAAACGTTTTTCTTCCCTGAGATAATGTTAGTCCTGTCTAACAGTTGACCCAGCACGTGCTGAAAATTGATAACAACTAATCGCTTTGCTATAAATCTGTCACTGGAGCCTCAGCAGCTTTTCAACAATTGGATGAAAGCCTTTGATATGCGTTTTCTCTGTGACTTACCCAGCATGAGAGGGCTCCAACTGGTTTTCCCAGATAACCAGTTAGTCCTGCGAGAGTGTGAGAAGTGGGATTAGCCACCAATGAGGGATGCTAAACGGACATGCTGTAGGCCCTAGGAGCACTGGATTGACAAAAGCTGGTTGGTAAAGGACAAAACTGGCATAATGGCTTTGTGAAGTTTCTTCTGAGACCTCAAGCTGTCACTTGGCTTTTTTCAGAAATATTTTATTGAAACCATAGCAAATAGAGGACAGCTTGACCAGGTTGATTAGCTTTAGTTTGAGTGACCTGGTTTATACCACGTTATTTTTTTCTGCAGCTGATTCTACATTAGAAGTAATAGTATATTACCAAATGATACATATTTCATAACGTGTGAAAGAAGGGATGATAATTCAGTTCTGTTCAAATAGAGATGTCTTTTGACCAAGAAACTGCTAGTCAGTTGCTGTCATTGTTGAATCACAGAAGTAATTTCTTTATGTACTTTAAATGTGGCTTATGCAGAGCATAAACTATGTAACAGGCTGTACATTAAAAGAAAAAAAAAAGAAAAAGGATGCTCTGCTGGTCTAGTGAGGTAAATAAACTCTGAAAGGTTAGCAATACTGACCAAAAAAATCCACTCCTTGTATCTATAGTATACATGACATATAATTATATGTTGTATGAGAAAAGAGTGTTGGTTCCTTGTGGCCATATTGGTATTTGGAAGTTTTCTTATGCGGTAAGGGAAAGCTAGTAGGTTGGGAAATGCCATGGAGATGCTACCGCAATCAGTGACGTTATTTTGACTTCCAGTCACCTGCAGCTGTACAGAGATTCACTCGGCATCCAGGTTTCTGCGTTTCCAGTGGTGTGGGCTGAGCCGATCAGCGAGGACCCGTTCCCCGCAGTCCGCTGCAACCTTCACGCTTCAGTGTTGCACAGGGTTTTCCCATGTACCCCCAGTCCCGGTAAACCCCCTACCACCGCCTGTCTCAGACCGAGGAAGTCTTGTGTCCTCGATCTTTCTTGCTCCTTAACCAATTCTGGACCCATCTGGGAGCTCATCTCTATAGGAGACCTGGCATTATAATGGATAATGTCAAATGTTTTTAATGTTTTTTATAATTTTCTATTTTTTTTTTTTCCTTTTATGCTGCAGATGTGCACCGTGGTTTTATGTGGGAAGCGCTGCTCTTTTACTAGTTACAGGTATTTCTACAGCATGAAGGAATAAGGATGAACTTTGAGATCATTCTCTCATTACTTTACCACAAGCAGTCGTTACTTGCTGTTCACAATTGATTTCCCTTTATAATAGAACATTTTATTTAATTTCCCAGAGATTGATCCTCAGCCTACCAAAGGCTAAAAATCTGTTTCTTTTCTCAAGGGTTTTTGTGTTCTCAGCCTGTGAACCTGGAGGATATCATTGTTACTCTCCCTTTGCGCTCTGCCAATGGGGCTCCATACTAAAAACACTAGCTTCTGGCATGGAGAGAAAAAAAGCACCCCAAACCTGAATACTAGGAATTTTTGCCCAGCAGTGCCTGGGAAGGTAACTGTTGCTGTCCTCCACAACCTCCAGCTGCAGGATCTGCTGTTTCCCCAAGTTTATGTCTCCCCTGGAGTGATGCTGACCTCCATCCCTGCCCTCAGTGCTCACTGCTGGCCAACCTGCTGGGATTGCTTGTTTATTTATTTACTTGTTATTTCTTTTTATTGCTATAGCTTATCTGTAGAATTGTTTGGAACATTTTTTTTAACTTTGGAATTTGTCGAACTATTGTTTAGTTTCATCAATCTACAAATACAAGCATCCAGGGTAGTTGCCTAAAACACATATAGGACATTGGTGCATTATATGGGGGAAACATTTTGAAAACATCACAATAAAAGGATTATGTGCGTTCGATGTGTGGCTTTCAGCAGGGAGAAAGCAGTGTTGGTGGTCTGTTTCTTAAAGATAAGCTTGGGGCAGTAAATTTATTGCTAATGGTTTTATTTTCATTTTCTGGCACGGTTCTTGGATGTTATTAATTTAAAGAATTATGTTATTTTCATAAGATAGATCTACAAAAAAGAAAAGATTTCTTGACTGCTTCTGGCTCAGAGGTGGAATGGTGGCTGTGGGCTGGGAAAAGACTGTTCATTTGAGCCCTGGAGCAAAGGGCTGTCTTCCTACTGCCTCTTTAGGAATTAGGAAGGCAAGATTTTTGGAATTTTTCTGAGAGGGAAGCTGAGAATTAGTCATTGTTCAAAGGGCTGTAACTGAGTCTCGTATTGGCTCTGCATCACCGATGGGGCTGCTGCTGAATGGCACCAAAAAAGTGTTGAGAAAATGCAGTAAATGCTCAAAAGAGCTATTCAAACGAAGTTACTGAATACAAACATCTCAGCATTTTCACCTCTTTTGAAGAATTTGATACTAGCATACGTAACTGCAAAATCAAGGACTTTTCAATGAATTACAATCAATGGCTGCTTTTTTACTAAATAGTTGTTTTATTTCTGAGCAACTTGTGGCAAATTACTCAAACTGATTGCATGGGATAATTTGAATTAGATTTTTGGATATTTTTCTTTGACTGTTTCTCTAAGAATTGCCAGGTTCTTACTGTATCATCTAGTGATATAATTTTTATGATGTTTCTTTGGGGTGACATGAAGCATGAGGTTATTATGGAGAAGGTAAGGCCAAAATTGTCTTCTGGGGCTATGAATTTTGTTGCTTGGCTTGAGGTTTTTTTAGGTCTTACCTACTTTATCATTTTCTCCAGTCTAAGTGCTGGTCCAGTAGATGCTTTTGCAGGCTTACAGGAAAGTACAGCAGTTCTGCAGATCTGGCTCATGCCCCACCTTTGACTGCTCGGAGAAGATGTTCAATTAACAGTTAACCAAGAGATGCTGAGTTTAAGCAGTGAGCACAGCACGGAAGAGGATTTTGTTCCAGGACAGGATCAGGAGTTCTATAGTAAAGAAAATACCTCTTTTTTTTTTTTTTTTCTTCTTTTTTTTTCTTCTCACTAACACAAACATCCTCTCTTCTTGGAGTGCCCTGATGTGCTCAATGAACGCTGCTCCCTTGGATCAGGGTTGGTTAGGCCACCCTCACTCACCTCAGCATAACAGGGCAGACACTGAGGCAACCATCTACTGGGGAAAACAGCGGTGTTCGGAGCATTAGAAATGCCTCATGGGGTCAGATCGAAAGTCCAGAAGCATCCAGATCATTACCACCAAGGTGTTAAGTCTCCTTGCCTAAAAACATGATCAGCAGCTCTGGAAAAATGAGTGGATTTCTGTCAATTTGCATACGCATAAGGTTAGGTTTGCTTGTTTGTTTTTTGTGATGTGCTATTTCTAATACACTTCACAAAATCCACTTACACATATTACCACCCTAACTTCTGGCCTTATCAGGAGAAAACAAAAAGGAAAACTCAGTGTTTCCCAGAATTTGTGCATTGCTTTTTCATGAAGTGGGAAGATCACAAGGTGATACAAGCATCTTCAAAGGGAATGGCAGATATTAGCAATAAGCACTTCTCACGTGCCTCCAAACCACACATCAACCCTTTCTTATCTAGTGTAGCTACTCTATGTGTGCGTGTATTAGCTGTAGACCAAATGTACTTGCGGTACTTCCCAGTGTGGCGCAGACTTAATTGAACAGCCAAGCACAGGAGGAGTGCAATTGATTTTCTGTAGTCTGAAGATACAGGGCAGTGGTTGGAGAAGCAATGCGATCCTTGCCTGAGGAAGGATTACTCACTCTGTATTAGACTGAGATGAGAAAACAACAGTTAACCAGCATCAAATACAAGTTCAGCACACAGATTTTGTAATCGCCATATATTAAATATCTTTTATGAAGTTCACAAGCATATCTAGAAAAAGACTAAAGAAAAAAGTTGTGATGATTTAACAATGATAGTATACAGACTCTAGTGAAGTTTTCATTCAAATGAATAATTCTTTTCAGTGTAAGCAGGACAGGTCTCATACAACAATAAAGTCATTGGATCAATCACTTCACACTACGGACTTACATGGCCATTTGCAAACAGAGTTTCTTGTTCTTGCAAATGCAGTAAGTCATGGTAGAAGCTTAACAAGTCTATGGCTTTGTCTGATAAGGAAGTTATTGAAGAGTGAAGGAAAGAAAGAAGTGAATATGTGAGTAGAAGCTAAAAGTGACTGAAAGAAATAGGGTGATAAAAGTTATATATCTACATGAAAAAGAGGAAGTGTGGTAGGAAGACTGGTCAAATGAAGGAGAACACAGAAATGAAACTGGAGAAAGAAGATGGAAGAAGAACCACATGACTGGGTTAGGAATATTTTAGAGAAAGAAGAGGACAGTTTGAAAAAATCTCAACCTAGCATGTAAAGCATGTGGTGAGGAGTGAGATCTTCGGTGGTCTGGAGGTAGGAGGTAGAGCAGCAGTGGTGGAGCAGTGGATGTGGTTAATGGTGAGGTCCTTGGTGCCCCATGGAAACCACCACCACCATGGTGGGAAGGTCCTGCTGTCCCATTTTGCTCTGACTGCTTCTTGCTTCTTTTTCTGCTATAGTTTCTATTGTATTTGTAGATCAAGGATAATTTTATTCTTTCTGATTGCTTGTATTTCAGTAGTATTGAGGAGCAAAACATGGTGCTTGGCCTCTTGCAGATGAGTTTCCAATACTGAACCTATGAACTGAATATTTTTCTGTCATGATAAATGACTTAAAGCTGCTGTATGTTATTAGAATGGACTAAAAAAAATCCCTGCTGATAAAGATTTTTTTACCCCTTTAATTGCTCTTAAAAATCACACTTTAACTTTTTTTTTTTTTGGTAGACATCGTAAAAGTGATCTTTTCTTTGGAAGTAGTTACATATTGACTGCTGATGTGCATTTACTGCTGAATGTATTTTCAGAAAGATACAGTTTTATTAAAAGTAGGGAAAGTAAGTGTAACAAGCTTGGTGGAAGCTTTGCTATATACAGCCAGCTTCTGCAGGAAAGAATAGCGGATCTTGGTTTAGGACTAGGAAAACAAAAATTTGCATTTATGTTTCTGAACTATTATTTTTGCAAACAAAGATAAATGTTGGTTTGTAGAAAGGCAGTATTCAATGTCCTGAAAATGTCCCTTAGTGTTTAAGGACTGACCGTAAATGTGACATTTTTGCAGACTTTTGTTGCGTGTTTGGGTTGACTGGGGTGAATGTGAGCTGCAAGTCTCCAGGGAGGCTTTTCTGTGACCGTGGCCACTCTGGTAATTCTGCAGAAATCCGTGGGGCTGTGGGGAGCAACATTCCCAAAACCATTTTCCTGTGCTGCAGCTTGCTTCACAACTCTGCCATCCTTTGCTGAACGTGCTCCAGTATATTAATATTCCAACTATTAAATCATTAAAGTCTACCAGTGAGTTAATTACATTAGAGGTTACTTTTAAAACCTGCCAGTGATCCTCTCCTGAGGACCCTCCTGGGGAGCTGCATTTCAAAGGCGCCGCTCCTCAGCATCCCCTCTCACAAGAGAGTTCCTCGACTAAACTGAGAGCAAAGAGGATTGAATGTTTTCAGCACTTCTTTAAATTGATGTCTCTGAGAGTGCCAGGTACTTGAAAAAAAAAACCAACACAGAGGTGCTGGAGATGAAATCTGAATAACCAATTTTAGCTGATGTTCAGGTTTCGACTTTGTGGCGTCCTTAAGAACACATTGCTTCTCGCCAACTCAAACAGGGTTTTCTCATGTGGCTGGCAGCGGTGAGCGCTGTGTCAGCATGGCAGCAGTGCTGTGCTTCTAAATTTTGGATTCAAAGGGACAGAAGGCTAACCAAGAGGCAGGATCCCACCCGTTACTTCCTTTACACATCTCTGCAGCCCTGCTTCATCCCCTCTGCCTCTGACAAAGTGCACAGCTTGTTGCAGGGGGACGTGCATTGCATGGATGCCGTTTGCAGGGCTGTGTTAGAGACATGGGTACCAGTATGGCTGGGTGAATCAAAATAGCTTCTGACTCCGGGTCTTCCCAAAACCGAGTCTGGATTGAACTATTAAAAGATAAAAATCCAGCTTTGGAGTTTTTTTTTTTTTTTACTTCCAAAGAATGTAGAGAGTAGGCAGCGAAGCCCCTCTGGCTGTTCCCGTTGACTAGTAAAATGAAGACCAGCCAGTCTAATTTCAGACAATTAATACGCCCCTTCATTTCTTGTATAAGCGGTACTCAGCCCATGCAGGTCTTCGATACCAACATTATTGAGTTTAAAGGAAACTTAAGGAAACTTGAAAATGGTTATTAAGGAAACTTGAAAATGGTTAAATATTTGTATGGATAATAAGGATATTCAGTTATATATTAAGCGGGATGAATATACTGAAAGGACTCAAAATGCTTTTGTTTCGGTGTAGAAACATGCACTGAAGGCTGAAATTAGGAAGATTTTTGCTGTGATCTATTGAATGTTTGTCCACAGTGAGGTTTTGTCATACAGAACCAGCAAAGGTGGGAGATGATCACTCGCTGCAGGTGAGTTGTGCCAACATCGAAACAGATGCCCGGTTGTCTGAATACCTCGGAGAACCTGGTCATTCCAGGCAGGAGTAGTTTGCAATCAGGAATGCATTTATTATTTGGTCTGCTCCTACAAAACGAGGAGATTTGGATATAGTTGGTTTGATTGATGCTGTGTCTTGCTGGATAAAACACTCCTTTATGGGAAAGGGGAAATTATTTACAGAAAGCCTGGGAGTAAAACTCCATCACTTAAAGTCGTCATAAAACCCAAGGGAAGTGCTTATCAGACCAAAACGGACTCTTGTGTAGATTTCATAGTCCATGAAGTGCTAACTAAAAAAGAGAACATCTATCAAATATCACAATGTATTTAAATTAACAGGCAAGCCTTTTTACCTAATTGATAACAATTATGAAGTGGCAGGCTACATTGGGAAAATTAGTTATGGAGAAGGAAAGACAGAAGAAAGTGAAATACTGTTGCTGTTGTAGCAATATTAATTGTTCTCCATCTGTCTGTAGAAATTAAAGTGAAATGTGAGAGATCAGATCTCCTGGAACAACAACAACAAAAAATCTCAATAGGTTGGTTCTTAATATCAGAAATAACCATTAAAATTTTTAAAGTTCCCTGAAGTTCAGAAAACATGCTACTGCTAATTAAGGAATAAAAACCAGATTTGAAGCAAGTCAAAATGGGAAAGCTGTAATCCCCTAGGATTTTGGTAGGTGAGGGAAGTTTCCCCGGAGGGGACAGTGTTATCCCAGCTCTGCCATGGCTGTGAACCCCTCGAGCATCTCCCGGGAGGGCTCTGGGGACCAGGAGGAGCGACGCTGGGCTCTGCAGAGCTCACTCCCCAAGGCCAGCCGCACTCGGGCTCCCGGCTTGGCAAGCAGGTGTTTTTCCCTTGGATCTATGAAAGATGATATTAAAAATGGGAGCAAAACTTGTTAACTGGCTTGGACAGTGACAGAATTTGTATTTGTGCTTAATTAAAAAAAATAAAAGTACAAAAGTCTCTTTTATCTTACTAAGGGACATAGTTCAGAAGCTCAGTGAGATAACTCGGAGTTAGCTTTGTTAACTATTTCACTGTTGATCAAAATGTATAAACAAAAAAAAAAGAGATTTACTGGCTGTATAACGCCTTAATCAGATGGCCTCATTAACAGAGATTATCCTGTTTGTTCCTAATTATTTGCATGCGTTTAAATGATGTGTCTTTAGAGACAGAAATTTTATTTAATCTGAGAACTGAGGGGCAAAACCCTGACTGTAATGACAGTGTGTTTAATCTTCTCTTTTATCATGATGGCTTTATGAGTAGATGGAGTTTGGGGTGTGGATTCCCTTGTGGCAAAAAGTAGATCACAACTTGTTCACAATTTTTTTGGTTCACGTGCTATGAGAATATGCATTTTAAGAACGCGAGGTAGCTCAGCGCGGTGTTCAGCAGCCATGCCTCCTCTGTGTGTGCGGAGAGTGCGGCTCCCGGTCAAGGTGATTTAGGGATGCTCCTGCTTTTATACTGTCCCAAGGGCTAAATTTGCAAAAGGAGGTTCTAATTTGGAATTTACAAATAGTACTTCATTTCCAAATCTTCTGCCTAGAACTCATAGGGAGCTAAAGGAGGTCTTTACTTATCCTTGGGAATGCAGGTATTGTATGGGAAGCCAAGGTTTCTGTTGGTGCTAGACCCTTTGTTGTCTTTTGGGTCCTTGTCCTGATTTTCCATGGCTCTTCAGAACCACTAGCGAGCCATGCTTGTCACCTGGAAAAATCCTCAGTGCAAAATAAATCTGATTACAGAGATTTACAAGAACAGACCTTTAGATGTTTTTCTTTTTCTTTCCCCCAGATCTTTGATATCACTCCTGCTCTTACTCTTCAGTTTTTGCCTTTTTTTTTTTTTTTTTTAGTGCTGAGCACTCTCTTTCTAACTGTGAAAAGCCCAGATCCTTGGTGGTGGTGTTGGTATTTAAACGCTGTGTCAGAGGAGAAGGGCCCTGGGAAGTTTCCCTTGGACTGAAGCATGCCTGCAGGCATGGGTGTGGGACAAAAGTTTTTCTCTGCTACTAGATTAAAAAGTCTTAAACCTGTGTTCCAGGTTTCCATTTTGCTGATGTGTTCATATAGACCATATATAGTCTTTCCTAAGTAACATTGTGAGGGTACCTAAACAGCATCCCAAAAGATTAGGTTTGGGGTTTGTATTCAAGAAAAAATGCTTTATCTGGGATATGTTTCCTGGTTCCATAATTTTGTGACAAAACCATTGATGGTATCAGTAAAAAATTGCAAGTGCAATTGATGGAGAAAGTAAGAGGAAAAAAGAGAACAATAAAAGAACTTAAAATCAAAACAGACAGAAGGCAAGAAAGATGCAGATCTGTTCCCCAGCTGTGTTAATTTACAAACTGGCCATTAGCCTCTGGCCTGCTATTCCACAGCAATCACCAGAATATAAAAGTCAGAAAATTATTTTTCCTAAGGTATGAAAAGAGACGCAAGGCATTTAACCCTTCTGAAGTGAGCTAAGGAAAAGACTACATTCCCCAGTAAGTGCGACTCAGCCATATTTCAGGGATAGCAATTGTGCAGAGCTAAGTTTTCTGTTAGTCTGTTGCTTTGCCTTTATTACATACAAAACAGAAACCTGAAGTCCTCTGGCATATCCTCTTAGTGTAGGGCCTAGTGTCCTGCCCCTTCATCTGGGTGCTACCATGGGGTACTTTGACCTAAATCTATGCATTCAGGAAAGGAAATATCAGTTATGTAAACTGATACATACATGTTACTATTTAAAAAAGAAATAAAAATTCTGCATTATAATACCCATGATCTCCAGAAGAATGTCAGAGGAGATTATGACCCAAGTCGCTACACTTTATTCTTCCAGTTTCTGCAGTTAGACACAGGGGAATGATTGAAAGGGAGAGGAGAAAATGCAAAAATCCTCTGGGACTCGTAAGACACCAGCCCTGATGGGTGCAGTTTTAATTCTCTTTTGGACAGAGATGCAGTATGAAAAAGATGCATGGTTGTTAAAGGCAAGGAGTTACGATATAAACAGATGTATAGTATAACTCATAGCGGTCAGTTCAGTCAAATTGCTATAAAGTTCTCATATAAACAACAGAAGGCAAACAATTTACTTGTAATTTCAATCAGAGCAGAAGTGCCTTTAAAATCAGAATTCTTCTAAACGTTGAAACTGCATTTGATTTCTAAACAGTGCTGCTGTGTTTAATATATTCACAGCAAGCGGTTTTCTTGGGGCGTGTGTGCACACATGCAAGTTTGGAGGCCTTTTTTTAATATTGGTTGTTAATATTGGCTCAAGATTACAGCAAATAGCACAGCTCAAAAGTGACTGAAAAGCCTGGTGTGCAATTTCTCTCTGCAGTGGCTGAATAGGGGTTTTACACATCATACATCATTTACAACTTGCTGCAGTCGTTCTACAAAGCCAGTACACATACTCCAGACAAAGCGAAGAGCAGACGTAAATAGATTTTTTTTTAATAATTAAAAAGTGCTGTTAATTTTAATTAAAAGATTGCTGTTGTCATCATTATGTATGTCTGACATCAATTTTATTTTACTATAGCTCTCCAAATTGCCCAGAGCACTGTTTAGCACCTGAATATAGAATTCAGATAGTTTAATTTCTAAAGTCAGTCTTGTAATTGCATCTCTTCCCATCAGATGTGTAGGTACCTGCCAGCCTGCCCTGAAGAGCCGCAGGAGACTGGCAGGGGTGGCCGGCCGGAGCCCACCGTCTTCCCCCCCCTCGAAG
>NW_009613694.1:14557-15119 GCF_000690535.1 Cariama cristata
ACTTGTCTCCCACCTCGTAGATGCACAGCAAACCTGCTTCTCTCGAATGTGCCTTCCCTCCCCTCCTGTTTTGGCTGGACCGTCTCCCCCCTTCCTCGGAGGGATGCGGGTTCCTGCCTTCTCCCCTTTTTGCATAGGAGGCTGCAAGGTAGTAGTGTCATGAGCAATGTTATAGGTTTTATTTTACTGACTTTGGAGGCAATGAGAAAACCGGAGAAAACTCCTGGGTTTACTTGTGACGAAATTTTCTTCAAAAACTCCCCACTTGAGATTTGTTTAGCAGCTGTGTCTCTTTGTAGTGAGCTGTCAGCAAACTCTGTCTTAAAGAACCTGAAGTAGGCACGGTAATATTTTACTACCGTTAATTTGCATGTTGAATAACAGAACTTAAAGGCTATCCACATTTGGGGCTTTGGTTTAGGAGATTTCAATAATTATGAATGCATGACGATCCATCTTAACCTTTGATTTGCAAAATGAGCCTGGATGTTTTAAAAGAAGAGTTGTCTCAAGATTTTTCTCCTGACAGTGCAAGAGAATCACAGAATCATTTAGGTTGGAA
>NW_009613695.1:0-2626 GCF_000690535.1 Cariama cristata
TTGCTGAGGATGCACTCTATCCCACCGTCTGTGTCATCGACAAAGATGTTCAACAGCACCGGTCCCAATCCCTAGCTCTCAGGAACGCCACTCCTCACCGGTCTCCACTTGGACATCAAGCTGTTGATGGCAACTCTTTAAGTCTGACCATCCAGCCAAGTCCTTACCCACTGAGAGGTCTATCTGTCAGATCTATGTGTCTCCAATTTAGAGACAAGGATGTCGTGTGGGACAATGTCAAATGCTTTGCGTGGATGAAAAGGATGCCAATGATTACATTTCAATTACATCACACTTTTCCTCTAACATATAGGCCCTCCCTGTTTCAACTTTAAATAAAAATAAAGGCACAAGAACCATATTTGTATGTGCTGTGTCATTTAACACATACCTTTTAAAGAAAGTGTAAACCATTGAAATAAGAAAATACGATCCTCATCACACCTTTTTCAAAGTTTGCATCAACTGTTTATAAAAATAAATAAATATAAAACATGATTGGTCTGGGGGAAGGGCTGGGAAGTGGGAAATGGGTCAATTTAATCATGAGAATGGTTTAGGATAGCAGCTAAACTTAAACTGCAACAAATATTTTCAATGACATGATTCCTCTCTCTCCAGAATAAGGAGTTATTTCAAACAAGCAACAAAAGTAAACTGCACTGCATTTCCTTGGTTTGTAAGCCCTCAACATCATTTTATATTGTCAACTTATTAGAAAGAATTTTTTAAAGCTGCTCTCATTAGAGTTGGAGCTGTTGGGGCACGCAATGAAAACATGTAATTTTTTTACTCTAGGAAATATGATTCTGTAACGAACAATAGGCTAGCAGTACAGCAGCAAACTTCCTTTTAAAAAAAGTGCTGATTTATGTGTGCATGCCTTGCCAAGTGATTTCTGTTTGATTTTTAAATCTATTTAGCCAAAGATAATTGCAAACACCAGGTACATGGCAAATAACATTGCTGTCTCAATCCATTCCCTGGATACTACCTAGGTATCAAATACAGGCTCACATCCACAAAAGGACACCAGGTAACTTGCAATCATGGTAGAATCTATAGCTCCATAAAGGTTTCTAGGTTCTCTATAAAACGTATGAGAATAAAAGGGCAGGTTGCAATTTCAATGAGCCAGTAGGAAAGGTCTTTCTCTCTCAAAAAAGAAGAAAGTAGATTAAATCCTGTTCCTTTTTTATGTTCTTCCTGAGCCTGCTGTTTGGCCGCTCTCCTAGGACTGCTAGAAATAACGGTGCTGAGCAAAGCACATAACACATGGGCATTTTCCCTGCCACCATCACGGTCTTCCCTGTGTTTGGTAATTGTGTTGGTGCTTTGCAAAAAGAGCCTAACTCAAATCTACCAGCTGTGGGAGAGGTACCAGTATTTATGTGCCTATTTAATTGGATTGCCCAACATGCAAAGTAACAGATTGCCTTCTTTTAAAGCACCTCAGTCTTCCCATCCAAGCTGGAATTCAACACTGGTTTTCAGACTTCTTCTAGGAAACAAATCACCTACAATTTAGCTATTGGGGTATCCAACCATCAAACACTTCACTACCTGACTGATTCCAGCCCAGGATCTTTGCAGAGAATGGATGACTCTGTATCAGCAGCAAGCTCAATCTGCCTCTCTGGTATCAGAGTTAGCAAAACCTGACCTACTGCTTTATTTTAGCAGCTTCCTAAAAAATTGCAGCACTTCTTAGCAAGGTAGGTCAATGGGAAAAACCTCACTGGTGTAGAGCTAGTAGAAGGAAAAGAAGCGCAGCAGTGATTTTTCTGCATGCACATGTGTACTTACAAGCATGCAGTTAATAATAAGATGATCCTGCCACTAAATATCTATCTTGTGAAACATTTACATATACCGAGCTGATTAATTATTCATTTACTTTCAAACTATTTTCCTGAAAGGACTATTTACTTCCCACCCCCATTAATAAAAGTGACCTAATTGAAAGCTAAGCTCATGGCCCCGTGCTTTCTAGGTTTAGAAACAAACCTCCCTTCCCCCTGCTCTAGATCAAACATCACAATGTCAAATGCTCTGCAGACGTTTCCCTCGGGAATCTGAAAGGCTAATTAGGGTGAGCTTCACCATAAAGAATACAGTTGTTAAAACAGCTTTTGTACACACTGGAGTAATGATTGTTCTCTTACACACGCGGTGATTTGTTGGTGCAATTTGCAGCCATATATCTCTTAGGAGCTAATTCGGATGTTGTTATTTATTGCACGTATGATTATTAATGATATCTCAGCAACTGCTGGAAGTAACTTATTTCACCTCAGGAAGTCAAGTACTTTAGCTCAATGTTTACAGATCTGAGGAGGCATCAATTTCTGTAGAAAATCAGTTCTCCATTTGGCCTCCCCTACTTTTACACTAAGGTCTGAACTATCACCGTTTACAGATATTTTCTCATATTATCAAAATATTTGTCATTATAAAATAAGAAAAAAACCTGTCAGTGCTTCCTTCTTATTGAAAACAGTTCTATCACCAGGAAAAAAAAAAAATCATGAGGATTTTTAAACACCTCTGAAAAGCGGAGGAAAAACAGTATGCCCAGTATTGACAGAAGTTACCTGAGTAGAATACAGGACCAAGTTCTCAGATG
>NW_009613695.1:2643-33075 GCF_000690535.1 Cariama cristata
GGGAAAGAACAAGAGGAAAGTACTGCTTTTTCATTTAAAAATTATGCTAATGTGCAGAAGCATACAGAGGAAAGGAAAGCCTTGCAAGATCACTGACACATTTCACAGTGCCCTTGCTTCTGTTTTTGTGTCTTATGCCTTAGAAATCATTAGTTTTCAGTTCCTTGATATTCTATACAATTGTTCCTGAACCTACCTTAAAATGGAGATCTTCTCTCGTGGTGTCTGTGGAAAAAAATAAGGTGTAATCAGGAAAGACAGGTGAACTCATTCTGCCTAATTTTGATTCCATTTGAACACCAAGTTTCAAAGTGTGACTGTAACACAGGCTTTGTTGGAGATGTGCTCCCTTTAGGAGAGACTGTGAAAAATTCATGTGCTTTCAGATGACTTCTAATAAAACAAACACCAGTGGGTCAGTCTCTTTAGTACTTGCCTGAAGTCATCTTCTTTGTAGCATAAACTGGTCCAGGAATTCACCCTGGGTGGGTGGTGGGAAGTCCTCTGAAAGACAGCAAACGTGAGCTTCTTGTAGATTTACTGAAAGTAAACTGATGAAACAAGAAAAGATGTGATGATGGCAGGTTTCTCAAGGGAGAGAAAATGCCTGTGAATTTTACGAACCACAAAAGGTCTACCCCTTCCTAACTGCAGGTGTTAAAAGTGTAATTGAAATATTATGTTTTACAGTTACACATTAACCTACAATATGCAACAAATAATTAGGTATTAGGATATCTAAAACATATGATATTATATAATTTAATTAAAAATTCTCCTGATTGTTTTAGAGAGACTTTCATGATCAGTACCAAATAGCAATATTAGAACAAAGTTAAAAAAAAATAGATATGCAGTGTTCAGAAGTGGATTAAAACTTGCAGAGATATGTTAATTTTATTTATGTATTAATATGGTAAGGGAAAATACAGTGATCCCTAGATAACATACTTCATAACTTCCTCACAATAGTTAATAGCAGCTTACTTTCTTCTTTTCTTTAAGGATGAGAGCATATGAACAATTTGACCTCAGCTCCCAAATGCTTTATGGTCACTTGCAGCAGAATAACTAAAAATACAGTACTATTTATTGTTTTTCATTTGTTCTATAAATATTATTAACCAACACTAACCTGAGTTGCATTACCCTGAATTGATAGGAATGTGACCAGAGACAGTCTAACTGAGAGCAAAACCTGGTTTAGGGTATAAAACTTTTTTTTTTTAGTAAAAAAATAGGAATTCAGTTGGATAGTATTCCTGGCCTTATCTGATTTGCGTGCTTATGTTTTTTTAAGGATTCACATGAATGATGGAAGCCAGCTCACAAATACATATTTGCATAAATGTGCATGCAGGTGGCATCACAGAAACTCACATGCATTTATGCCTGTATCACACACGTTGACAAAAATTACTTAGCCAACGCATCCTCCTGTTCTGCAAAAAGGTACACAGGCAGGAACAATGCCGTGTGGTCAACTACAGTGTGGGCAGTGAATGAGAAAACTGTGAGCATTAGCAATTTTAGCAAATAGTAGTTTAAGGATTCATGGCGTGATGCTTTCCTTCTATAGACATCGTGGATGAGCGATTTTCAGTAACGAATGAGAAAAAATGCAAAATCTCTTCACAGATATATTTCAAACAAAAAAGGCAGCAGATTTGTCAAAACATTGTCGTGAACTGTTTATCTGAATGTGATGCTTAATGGTTTACTTCTTCAGTGTAATTTGAGAATCACATGAGAAGAATTATCCAAAATCTCAAAGGTTTTTCCTGTTAGGATCCTAATATTTGCACACATAAATACTATGCTTAGACATACAGCTAAAGACAGAAGCTGTGTCTTGCTGATATGCACAAAGTGCACAGACCTGCATACTAGTTGGAAGGATTGTAAAATGCTGAGATATCTTCAATAACGAGAGGAAGGAGGCGAAAAAAAGAGATCTGATGCTTATGATGTCAGAAAATCATGACACTTGCTGGAGCATTCCGTGGTTTGAAAGGGTCATTTTTGACAACAAGTTGTGCCACGGGACACGTAAACCCACCTTGATCCAACCACTTATATTGTAAAGGAATCTTTTACCATCCCTCCTACTTTGACAGTATGCCATGACATTGTCAGATTTATGTAGGAAACCAGGACATTACATCTTGTGTCCTTACAGCTCCTCAGAGGATAAGGTTAGTGTATAATTTGCAGTTTGCTGTTGGGGTTTTTTTGTGTTGTTTTCTTTTCTCTTTTCTTTTTTTTTTCTTTTTTTTTTTTTTTTTTTAAGGAAAAGTACCATAATATTAAAATACCAATGAAGTACATTGTTCCCAAAAGGCTCTGTAAAGATTTTGGGGCTGAGTAAAAACAAAAAAGCCTTCAGCAGTGACTGTCCCAGTGTGACTGAGCAGACAAGACTTGAAGGAAAGCAATGAATCTGCATATCTAAAGACTATGAAAACAACATCAGATGAAACAAGTGAATATCAGGACTGAAAAGGCTGCAGGAGTTTGCAAGCAGATGTCAAAAATCATACCAGAAAACGTCAAGAAAAGTATAACAAGCACTGGTTGCAGAGATTAGGGTGCTAAATATATGCATGATGAGCACACCATGCTAGGGCTTGCTGTCCTAGGAGCTGCTTTGCAAGCAATACTGTAAAAAAATCTCAAACCCTCACCACCAAAAAAAAAAAAAAAAAAATCAGTGAACAATGTCTGCAGATAATCTTGGAGTCAGAATGTAAACAGGGGGTACTAGGCAAATAAAACCATGGCTGAAACGTGCCTTTGGAAAATCTCAATCGTTGCTGTTTTATCAGAGCCTGGGTCAATTGTTCTGCTCTGTTAGGAATGAGAACAAATAGGCAGCAATTTTCAAGAGAGTAAATGGACAACCTGAAGAAAATAATTATGGTGAGTACTGGCTTTTGGAAACAGATTCCTGAAAGTGTGAATAGGAAAAGGGGTTTTGGAAGTACAGAGTGGTCTTACATGGCACGCAAAGCAAGGTTGTGTGTACGGCATTTACACGGCAGCACGTCATGCTGTTTTAGGAAAGGTGCTGGCTCCAAAGTGTTGAGTGATGCTAACGCTCTACAATGGAAGAGCCCCATGGTCCTGGAGGAGCACGTCCAACCAGAGAGGTTGTTCACCCTCTCCCTGGAGGCACTGAAATGAGCAGAGAGAGCAAAAGGCTGAAATCCAGGAGCTCCTGAGCTGGAAACTCATTGAAATTACAGCAGCAGAGAGAAAAACGAGCAAATCTTTAGACAGTGTTACAGAGGCAGTCTCATCTTAGTGTCTGTGGCAGCTATTAATCGCGGGATATCCTGGCTAGTCGTCAGTAACACATCGCACACTATGTCCTTTCCTTGCGGATACAAAATTAAACAGGGAATGCAAGAATATTAAGTTCTTCATCACGAAGTGACAGGAGCAGAAGTTGCAGAGGTGTGAAATAACTCCCTTCTCGGTCTCCACTGCGTGTACTGGGCTGAGGATGTGGGGGAGCCCTGTGGGGCCATGCAAGGGTGTAAATTTGGAGGGACGGATGCATCCTGCCCCTCTCTGAGAACTCTTGCTGGGGCTGGCCAGTATCTCACACTTAGAAAATCAGCTCGATGCAGAGAGCTGTCAGTTTCAGATTTTCCCCTTGATTCGTAGTGACTCATCTTTGTTTATGGCCACCGATGTATGCTTGGCTAATAGAAAACCAATGCCTCATCTCATGAGCAGAAACCTCATGCTTCATTTCAAAACTGCCATATAATGGTCAGTCTCAGCATGCAATTTCTGTTTAACTAGTGTACTTGGCACTGGGATCACCACATGGAAACATTGATTCCCAGTCATCCATGTCATGTAATGCACCACTATACAGGCTATCCATAAAATAACTACAGGCTTCCTGTTCAGCAGCGCACGCTCCTAATTAAGTATCTGGTTATATATTCCACTGATTTGTAACACAGCACAGGTACGTGTTGTAAATAAATATGCGTAGTCCCTGCTTAAAGAGATTATTTCCACTGGAAGGGGATGTACATCAAGATAGCACCATATTTAGTGCTACTTGGTGGAGATTTCCAGCAGAAGCAGCAACTGTAGATCTGACCAGCAAATATCTATTGTCACCAAGCAGTTCATGTTCCTGTAGTTAGTCCTACTAACTAATAGATGGTTTTAGGGAAGCTCAAATGAATTTCAAGTGTGGCCAGTTTTGGTGAGTAAGAAAAACTGATTCATTTTGAATTGCCATGGGTTACAGAACATGAATCGCTACCGCAGCTCAGCTGCTCTGTGATGAGTTGCTAAATGCCAGCTGTGGTTTGTGCCTTTAAACCTTTAAATTGGTGGATATCAAAGAAAATGTCAATTACATCAGCACTCCAGTCTTTGGATGAGTTCCTAATGCCAATACTCATGCCTTTTCAGGAGTTTACAGGAGAAAAACTCCCTGAGGCTTAGCTGGAAATCTTAGGTTCTGGAGACACATGCAGGCAGTTGGTACTGGTACTGCTGCTGCATCCATGAACAGAGCACATCATCCTAAAGGAGAAGGAAGGGCAGAGACCCAGCTCTGCATGATGCGTCAGGCTTGCCAGAGCAGTTGTACAAGGAAGAGGGCTAGTGTTATTTTCTGCTGATATACACAAAAAGCAGTTCATTCCTCCAACCACAAGAGTAGGAGAAACATAGAGGTAGAAATGTTTTAGCTGAATGATGCAGCCTAGACACCACCTTCTTTGCATCAGCCAACTTACCGAAATATACTTTCATTTCCTCCAGTTGTTTAACATACCTAACAAATTAGGTCTGAATTCACAATCCAGAGACCCAGCAGAAGGAAACATGATTTAAAAAATCACAGAACTGTACAACTTGGAGATACTAAGAAATAATATTTTAAGGAAGGCTCTGTGTTACTTCCAGGAATAATTCCTTTTATCTCTTTGGTGTGTGAGTTATGCAAACATACATTCCCCAAGAGAACAGCAAATAACCTAAAAGAATACAAATGATGGTAAGGAAGCCTTTGTTTGATCTCCTTACACATCATTTTTGATTTGGCCTTGGTGACTTCAGTGAGACTTTATATGACTTCACTTCACAACCGAGTCCTGCCTATGGCAGGGTCTGTCTCATTCTGACAGTTTATTTTTCCATGGCTTATTAAATTTCCTATAGAAACATTGATGAAAGCTGCCAAGCAATCCTATGATTATAGGAGTTGGTCCATAGTTCCCCTCCCTCCATGCACGTTTAAAAAACGTGGAGCCAGAAAAACATATCATACCATAATTCATCAACAACAATGCCATCAAATAATTAAAATTTGGGAAAATTTTCCCCAATAAAGACAGAAAGCACAAAACCAATAGAACTGAAACTCTTTTATTAAGAAATTACACTATTTCTAGATGACTAGTACATGCTGGCAAAAGGAAAAATGAGGCTAGTTAATGATGCAATGCTTGGAATCAAAGAACATTAAGTCTAACACTGGATTAAACACACAAAGAATTGCTACAAGAAATAAGAAGCTCTGAAACAAATCGAACAGTCTGAAACCCCATCTTTCTAGCCAGGGAATGGTTAGAGGTCTCAAAAGATCTAAAATAAATTCCAAAAAGCTATAAAAACAAGAGAATGGAAACCACATGCAACATAATGGAGTCTGGAAGCACCAAAGAACTTCAGTCCAATAGAGGCAGATTACACACATGTATATAGGTCTCATTCAGCTTGGATGAGTTTTGAACTTTTTTTTCTTTTTAAGTGAACGATGCAGAATGAGCATATTTGTGACACATGTGGCGAGCAATTACTCTTGCTGACCACTTTCTTTGACCTCCCCTCCTCAAAACTGAAACTGCCTTGGAGCAGAAGAGACTTCTTTTCCTTTTTTTCTTTTTTGTTTTTGATTTGCTATGTTATTCTCACTTCATACATTATATGCACCACTACAGAGGTGAACAGAGCTTGAGCAATCATATGCTGGTACCTGACATGGGAAGGTGTTCTGCACTTTATTATTCTGGTGGTTTAGCAAGTCTGACAGAGGATGAGGTTTGGTTCTAATTTTGTCATTTCATAACTCACGGTTAACAAAAACACTGTCAGTGCAGTAATTAAGGTGAATACCAGCAAGGCACAGCATTAAGTATCTTTTGAGTTGTAACTAGCAACACTCCTCAAGTGTTATGAAAGGTGGCAAAATTCGAGAGATGTTCAAGAGATAATAGATGAGACTCCAGTCTGACTGTTCCATTACTTAAGGGTATTTTTTCCTTATCTTTTTTTTTAGTGAAAAAGCATACTCTCAATAGGCACAAAATTGACAGCACTCCAGACCGAAGTCACACGCATAATCCCTTTTACGAAGAGACACCAGCAGCGCATCTTTCCTCTCCCAGCCACTCTCAGGATGCTTCAGCCCCAGTTCAGGAGAAAAACACTTAAGGACCAGAGAGTAATTCACATTTTATCTTAGCTCTCCTGCTGAGAGAGGTGTCTCATTTTAGGAAGACCACATTACGATGCCTCTACTTGCCCACTAAGGAATGGGCTGATCCCACTGGCCCATTTCGTGTGTATTAAGACACCAAATGGTAACAGATTTCACTTAGTATCAGCATGAGCTAGTTCTCAAAAGAAAGACAGCTTAAACCATCCAGATCCCTGTCTCAAAGTTTGCTCATCCTAACTATGCTTTTCCACATTGTTGAATGCTGACAAGCCTCTGTTTTGTCACACAGGTAGACATTACTTGTTTGTTGTTATCATAGCTTCCCGCAAACTTCTGAAACAATTTTGTGACAGTGCATGAGCCTTGCATTTCAGATTTCCAAAGCTTTCTCCTTGTCATGAGAGTAGAGGAATGTTATCCATAGGAGGCTGTACCTTCATGCTTTAGTCATTAGTAGAAATGGGCCATAGATCATGTCATGTTGTCTGTAACCTAGTTAGATTCTGACAGGAGAGAGGTTCTAAAATCATAGGTTCACACTAGAAACCTTTAAAAACTCATTAGTTTCTGATAATTATCCTAATATCCAAAGCACTAAAAATCACAGAGCTCATTTCTGCCTCAGAACTGACTGTGAATATGTTCAGAAAAAGGTTTGCCTTTTCAGTTCTCAGTAACAAAAGAAATAGCTGCTATGAATGTGAATGTTTGGGGTTGGTGCAGAAAAAGACTACTTTCTTTCCTGAGTGCAAAGAGTGAAGTCAATTCCTTCTGTAACGGAGACGGAAAAATTACAACTAAGTCTTAATTCATTGCTCTGCCTTGGGACATCGCCTTTTCCAGGCCATCTCCTCCTGAACATTTGACATCTCTCTGACAAACTCCAAAAACACTGTGTTTCTCTAAGCTATATTTATTCAGAAACTTTAGCTGGGCTTTTTGGCGGTCATGGTAGAAAAGGTTTCTGTGAGGCCACTGATCCTTATAAACAGCATGCTCTTAAATGCACATTAGCACTCGAGTTCTTCATGGTCAGGACCATCCTCCGTGTCCTCAGTTATTCTACCATGGTTCAGTCGCAGTGGCTATTTTATTTTGAACCCTACAAGGATCCAGCCCACATACTTGACTGTTCTTTGAGTCACAAACAAAGTCACCCCAAAATACCTTGTCCCGCTAGAGATTAAATAAAGGAAACACCATTATTTCAGCTTAATTAGTGGTCATTGTGCCTGAAAAGTCCTGAATGGAATGACCAGGGGATATTGCACTCTAAGCTGGAGCTCTATTCTATAGATCCAGCTGTTACATTTGATCCAACTGTAAGTGGCAACTGGAGCAAATCTTCTTCAACCTCATCCTGTACAGATTTCAGCCAAGTCTGGCCAAGTCTGTTTCTAGACTTAGTTTAAACAGCAAAACCATTTAATCTCATAATAACAATGCTATAAAAATACATTACTCCATATTTATTACCATACAAGCTCCTGAAAATGGCTAGGAGTGGACAAAATCCTGCTAGAACGAACAAAACGGCACAATACAACAGTGACCAACCCTTAAAAAAGACAGTCGTGGGTTTAAAATGTACCTAAAGATGATCATGTTATTCACAGCCTTGTTATTGTGCTGCTTCTCATCACACGTGATTTCCTTGGGAATGTATTTTCCGTGATTTCTGGGATGTTATGTTTCTCTGTCTAGTAGGGGCTGGGAACTGCCTTTCACTGCTGCATCGGGCTAGCGCAGGAGGGTTGCAGTCTAGCTTAAGCTTTCTCACTGAGACCTCCAGTGTAAAACAAATAACAATCACAAAACTAATTCTCATGACATCATTTTTACACACCTCACCTAGCGGGATCTTCAGAGCTAAAAGGACGATGGTGACCTAAGGAAGCAGGGACTGTCAGCACGGCTACGAGGGAGATGTTTACCTGTACAGGTTAAGTACAGAGGTAGACACATAAAAGACATTTATTGGCAATATTTTCTGCACAATAATGTAGGGTTTGTCCCCAAAAGTATCAGTAATTGCCATGTTGGCAGTGTGTTAAATACTTTTATTACAGACTTTATTAAAATGCCACTTGTATTTAAAGAAACCATCACTAAGGACGTTAGCTTCTGTGCAACAGAAATTTCTTAAGCTACCAGTTCTGCAAACACAACTATGGCACATGAAAAATCAAGATGTGCTCTTTTAGTGGTTTACATCACGGTTTGCAACAACCGTGGCAGGATCAGAAAGCAGCTGGCCATTTTTTGATCTTTCCCTGGGAAGAGCAGGAATATTTCCATGCTCTTTGATGACACACCAACTTCACCGTCACTTCTGATATCACATGTGGCCCCATCCTGGGGAGCTACATGAATATTACTGCCTTCAAGAGTCACCTCAGTGACCTCACTGGCCAAAAGTGATCAGAGCAGCTCCTTTTCAGGATGACCAAACTGACATCTTCCTTGGAGATATCCAATTTTCAAAAGGGGAATAGGTAATACTTTCTGAGGATTGGGTCCCGTAACATATCTCCCGCTGTCCACGCAAAAACACACGGTATCTAGCCACCCTTGAAAATATTAGTTAAAGGGAGTAATAGAGGACAGCTTCAGAGATATTGTCTGCATCAGTAAAATTAAACTTGGAAGCATAAGGATTCTTAAAGTGTACAACTATTCTGAAAGATTGGGGTTTGTTTGGCCAATAAAATGCAAATGAAAAAGTCAGAGAAGTCTTTTCATACCTGCAATAAACGACATATAAAGGTGTCTTTGTGGACCAATGTTAACCATAACAACGCAGTTTTGAGGAGAAAAACCTGTGTCCCAACATTTTACTGCATATGCTTCATTCATTTTAGCTATTAGCCCCACAAAAGACTCCATTTTGGAGCATTTGATGTGAGCTTGGGAAAGCCGTACAGGTGGTGCTGCCTCAGCAGGAACAGCAGGAAACCCACTCCTTGCCGAGGGACCGTCAATTATTTGCAGGGAAACTAAAACAGAAGAATAAATATTACATGCTGATGGATATTTGTCAGAAAAGATAGGAGTGCTTTCAATGGGGCTTGTCAGACACAATACGTTCAGCACATCTACATTTTCTATGGGAAAGGGAATAGAGTGCTCCAGCTGCTCCCCTGGCAAGCCTAAAATTTTGTCTCGTAAATTTAAATTATAGATGACATAATGGTGGAATGGAAATGGATTGCACCTATAGAGACAAATCCAGTGAAAAACCTCACGCTTTCAAGGAAAGCAAGAAAGAAAAAGGTTCTGATGTGCCGCAGATCTTCCGTTTGTTGTGATATTTAGCCTCTCCAACTCAACAGTTTGTAAAGCAATTTGTTTCTTTTTTTCATTTCCATCCACCTCCATTGAAAGCGATGAACATTTTTGTGAAGCTCACAGAGAGTGCTAGGTTGCAAATATAACAAAAAGCTTGCCAATGCCTGGGAGTCCAAACTGGCAATGTTTTCTGTTGTGTCAGCATTTAAGTATTATTGTAGTGTTATCATATCATGGCATAAAAAAATAATGTGGCAGCAGTGGTGCCAAAAGCTTAACATTTGACTGAAAGCACACACCAAGTATCCATAGGTACATTTGGGTTCTTTGCCAAAACATCATTTTAATATGAACCATTCAATGGATCTTCCACTCAATCATGAGAAACTCTACTTTTTAATTTAAACCAATAAGACAAAAAGCACTGGCAGGTTTCCTGCATTTGATACTGATGAGGAATAAAGACGATTTGACAGCCCTGGAAAGGAGACGGTCTCAGGTCTGGAGTCTTGAGAAGGTTCTGCTTTTTTTTCCACATACTGACCTTGTCACTTTTGTAAAATATGCAGAATTCCACAACAAATTTATCAACTTGTGTCAATGATAAAGAAAAGCCTTGTGAGTGGAGACAGAGGAAAGAGCAGACTCAGAGAGGGAGAATTTCGCCCGGGAATGGGTAAAACGTTCTGTCTCCTTTTTTGGACTCAATGAAAATTATATCTGAATGATCAATACAGGAAATTAGAGAACTGCTGTTGTATATTCTATCATTGGACATTAAACATTTGAAACTATATCAAGCTTGACAAGCTAGTAGAAATACAATCCGAAGTTTAAAAGAAAAGGAAGAATACACATGCTTCAGACTAAATTCAGATCCAGATGACCGTCTCACCGTGCGAATATACTAGGTTTGATGAATAGGAATTTATTTCTACAAATGTTATTAAGTAGAGCCTTGTCCTTTGGATAATCCAGTGTAAATTCAGTCGGCTGCACTCTAACAAATACCAGCTCTTAGGTGAAGGTAGAAGTAACATTTGGTCATTTTTCAGACCCCTTTGATCTTTTGCATCCTCTGAAGTTTATTGTACTGCACAGTTTGCTAGCAACTGCTACACTGCTCTCAGCAGCAGCCCAGGACCAAGCAGCAAAAAGTGCCACTGAGAATCTGGGCCCAATGACTTAAACTGCAGAAACAGCTGCTGAAAGCAAATTCCTTGGAAAAGGAGATGGGTGTTCACAGGAAACAAACTGGTTTTGTCTTAGAAGAAAAATTCATCCAGGCCTGGGCAGCAGGGGTATGCTGAATGACATCTCAAAATAAAAGGCTTGAATGGAAGTGCTTTGCACTAATGATGCCATATGTAAAGAGTTACAGTAAAGATGGCAGCAGAAATTTGGATTTTGAAAACTTCTACCAGCTCTCAGTGGTTTTTGTCTATCTCTCCCCAGAGTGACCATTAATTGTTCTCAGTCGCTACTGCAGTCTCCCAGCAGGAACATGAGGAACTAAAACCCTTTTCACCCCTAAGATGGAACTAAGCCAGCATAGAAAATGAACTGGAATATGATGTGGAGACAGCAAGGTGATATAGCCAGTGATCCCCAAAGTCTTTGCTACCTATGCTGCTTGTTAGGTTGTTTGAAATTCGTTGAATCTTCGTAATAGAGTAAGTTTAATTAGAGGCTACCTACCATACTTCAGCTCCCTGAATAGACAGGATCTTTCTTACAGCAAGTTTTCTGAAGAATACAAAGTCTGCTTTCCACAAATATTTTTCATTCTCACTTAAAATTTTGCTGCTTCTGCAAACATTTCTGCAACCAAACTTGTTTGCTAGGATGTACGTGAAAAGCAGACAAAAAGGGAGTGCAAACACATTAAACGTGAATTCACTTAGAATTTAATAATAAAAAATTACACAGCAATTTTGTGCAACACTTGCCTGGCAAAGGCTGTTAAGAGCATGAGAATCAAATCCAGAAAGTTACACACAGCTGACAGCAATGTGTCTAACACCTGATCATTCAAGATAAACACCGGAAAAAGTAAAGTGAGGACCATAAAGGGCCAGATTTTAAAAGCATTATGAGATCTAATGCTGCAATTAGGCACATGGACTTGGGCTTTAAGAGGAACTTTGCACATGTCTATCTGAACGGGTTGAGATGGATCCCACCTGCCCCAGGCACAAGCCAGTTCCAGTCTGGGAAGCCATTTAGCTGTAACAGCAGCTCTGCCAGGCACTTAGTTTGAACACACTAAGACATTAATTTGGTCATCCAGTTTCCAGACCTAAAATGATTTGCATACCACCACCAAACACTCTATTGCCGACACAAAATAGACCTCTGTAGGACTTCAAGTCCCTGGAAACCAAATGGAAATCTGAAACTGGTCTTCTAGTAGCCTAGGTAAATATTGCACACTGAGCTGCCATGACTGTGTTTTGAAAAGACTAAGTCCTGCTCATTTTTAGAAAGAAATTTACATCTAAATTCAGAGCTGTGAATCCTAAACAGAAATAGGAGCCTTCCTTCAGTGTAAGACTTTGATCACTCCATTGTGTTAAACCAATAGTAAGTGCTCAACATAACAACAGAGGACTTAAAATTCTGCAAAAAGTGTATGATTATTAAACAAGAAATTCCTTTAAAAACTTTTCGTCAAATATCAGTCCACCTAATGCATTTGTGCAATAGCTTCAATTAGTTCAGACTGTTCTATCTCTTTGTTGGCTTCTGCAGAGTTAGGCTGAAATATGATGGCTAACGCTGGAAGAAAGAATACATTACCCTGCTAAGCTCAGGGTGATAGAGCTCCAAAAGCAGTTAGCAAAGCCTCCTTATAGTCTCATTCGTTTCAGACTTTGTCTCTGAAATCAGAAAGCTCGGAGCAGCTCCTGACACACGGCAGCAGCAGCAGCATTAGAAACAGACTGCGCTCAAACTGAAAACCCCCAGAACACGTCCCCGAACCAGCGTGGTGCTGCCGAAAAGAGGAATAAGTCACCGGGCCCTCCAGAAGGGGAAAACACATTTCAAACCCCCTAGAAAACCACAAGTCAGAGAGGGAAGTGTGCTGCTGGCCTACATGAAAAGTCATTTGCACCTGGCAGAGGCAGAAGACCTAAAGAGTCATTAAAGCCTGATGTATGGAAGTGGTTTTTGTCTTGCAACTGGGAGAGAGGCTCAGAGTTTCTGTCGTCTTTGCCATAAAACGGTGAATCATAGGTTCCTACGGTGCGCATCTGCGCCAGTGCACTGCTTAGCAGCAATATCTGCAACCGGCATATGCTCCTCTTCTCCTGGCTGGATTGCTAAAGGTGATAAAAGTAGTTTTAAGGCTTCTCCTCCTTTTTCCCCTCTTCCACCATCCTCCCGTTGCTGTGCCCTCCACTCTGATGTAAGACAACTGGTTTGAGAAAGAGAGGAAGAAACCAAGTACAAGGAAATGTTTGCTTATTAGGTTTATACACTACTTTCTGACTCTGTAATTTCTCCTCTGGCCATTTTATGGTCACTGTAGCTCTTAAAATAAGGAGAATTATTATATAAATTTTGAACCGAAGCAAAGCCTTTGGTGTTTCTGAGAATTTCTTAGCACTTTTAGTGTTACAGGCACACGGTGGTACCCCACAAAACCCTGGACACAAGCATTATGACTTTTCAGCGGCTATTTTATCTCTGATTCTGGTTATCCATCATAATAACTAACTAGTTTACTTAACTACTTAGAGGGTCTGCATTTTGACAACAGATGAAGAATTTTAAAATTTGGGTATATATGGGTTACATTGCCTGCCTCTGATGTCCTGTGGCATTCAGTGCGTAGTTCCTCAACAGGAACATTTATGATCTCAGTTGTGCTGTATATGTCACTTATTATAAATAATGTCCCTGGTCCATGGTCAGCTTTATCTTTGAACCAGAGTTGCAGCATGAGATCTGGTCCTCATATAACAGCTTCCTGCCCTAAGGTAGTTCTGTGGGCCAGATGAAATCTTCAGTGAAAACAGTGCCTTGCATATGTTCTAGCACATCTCTTGGTTGCACTGTTTAAAGACCTTTTCAGCTAGATAAAGAAATAGGGCATTGCATCTTCAAGTAGGAAAAAAAAAAAGGAATAATTATTGCTCATTTGTTCTTTTTTTTTTGGATGAAATTGTTTTGAAACTGGTTGGAGATTTAGGATGATTGATTTATTTTGCTAATAAATGGGTAGCTAAACAGTGCAAAATGAGGCACAGTATTGCATCTGTTGTAAAAAGCATGCCTGTTTCCACTGGGAAATACAACGTCTGCAGCTTACTGGTAGAAACACAGTTATTTCTTAAATTAAAATAATCTCTAGTTCGGGTGTTCATACCAACTTCTTATTGCCAGGAACAATACAAAAGCTTTGAGGATGTGAAGTGAAGAGCAGTATATCCACTTGAAACTACAGAGATGATCCAGATGCACATAGCGGAACTTGGAACGAATCCAGCACGCAGGGGCTAACACCCCTACCCTCAGATAAAGTGCCATGGGATCTTTTCACGGGAGTAAATTGCAGATTGCAAAACAGTTACCTTAACTACTTCCTGATGTGCTGTATCACACCACATTCAAATCTCCATCTGTGGTGTCTGCAACTACTGTTCATGAAATGAAGGTTTCAGCGCAGAAATAAATATGATGTAGCTTTGTGATAGTGCCGCAGGGTGATTTTCATCATGTCACAGGCCCAGCCATTTCGTCTGAAAGGTACTTCAATCTTGTGTGAATCCCACATAATGCCTAATCTAGAGGTCTAGGAGAGTATGCAGACGTTGTTTTCAATATTACCAAATTACACTCTAAACACATTTCTCAACGTATTGTTCTTTTCCTGTCTTGTCACACCAGGTTGCTATTCATTGTTACAGCGCATCCATGTACCACCCTAGACATGACTACATTTTCAAAGAATGAAATGCTTTTAATACAGCGGTATATATAGTACAAAGGCTTGGATAACCACATGGTATGTCTCTATCATACCACACAACATTATTGACCCATGAATCAGAGACACAAGTTTGCATGCAAAACTCTCTCCTTGGGGCTTCTGGTGGGGTTCACCGCTCTCTAAGTCCTTCCCCTCATTCTCAACATTTTGACCAAGCTGGGGAAGAGCAGCAGCAATGTTCCCACAAAGCTATCTAGTGGTAAACTCATCATGAGCCAATCTTAACTAATACTAAGCCACCAGAGTCACTAGAGGGGAAAAAAATCAAATTGACTGGTAGCAGTCACAACTTAAGTAGGCTAAAGCACTAAAAGCAGCCTGAGAAATGCCCTACCACCTTAGCTCAGAGCAGGAAACAGTTTAAGAAGCAGTAAAGAAGCATTTTACTTTTAAGGTGGGAAAAAACAGAGGCCAGGAGTGAGAGGTTTAGCAGAGCAGGGAGCATCATCCTGATAGGAAAAGAATAAAATAGAGAGAAGAGACAAAAAGCTTTCGACAAGAATAAGCAGGGAAAAAAGACTCAGGGGAGGGAAAAAGAATCTGTAGGAAGAAAGACAATGTGAGAATCTTCCTGAGTGAAAAAATCATAAAAAATTCCTGGGTGACCCCTCTGATGAGTCTCGATGCTGTCCGTACAAATACCTATGGTTAATTTCAGGACCAAATTTCTAGTACGATCTTCCTCTTTATTCATTTGGATTCAATATGGTCATTCTGACAAAGCTCAGAGAAATGACTACAGGAAAGTGTGTATCTTCTATAATTGCAGAAGAGGTTAGAAGAAGATAATCTCACTGACCACAATAGTTACACTTTTCTTTGACTTGTTTACTTTCTATTTCTTCCAAGTTTAAAATATACAAATAGGAGACCATGTAACAACCTAAATTTACAATATGAATACCTTTCATTGCGAAATAATATATTTCTGCAAATGCACTTTTATTTGAAATATGATTTTAAAAGAATCCTGACGATACTTGGCTAAAATTATCTCTGGTATAATTCCACTGAATTAAAAGAGGTTGCAGAGGGAGGGAGTGAATTTGCCTCCTGGTGTTATTGGTGAAAAAAAAAGAGTTTTATGTCAAGATGTTTTTTATGAACTTGAATCCAGTTTCTAATCATCCAGATTGCCCTGTACAATAAACTCTTGATTATGACTGCTGGCGTTAACAGTAATAAGACAAGATGATGTGCAGCACAATTTTCTTCATTCAGCTTTTCATTCTCCCACTGATCCTAAAAAGTCTCCATATCTTTCTGTTGGTTTTGTTTAAAAGTCATGTAAAATTAGATATTATCAATCAAGTCACACATTCTCAAGTGCAAAAACATTGTTTTGTTGATTGCCATGTAGCTTTGTGGGACGAATCGGCACAGCTCTGTTCCTCGTTCGGGAAAGTTGGCATGGTTTTGCTCATGCAACTTTCTGGTGAAGTGATAGCATAAGAGAAAGTACCGACTTTCCTTTGGTCTAAAGCAGAGTTGCGGAGACTGATCGAAGGCACTTATCTGCATTCTTTCTGCTTTTTAGCTTCAGCCATGCACACTTGTCTCCACCAACACTAATTAAACTAAGGAGGAAAAAAATTAGATGTTTGCGCTGAGACAAAATTATTTGAAGAGAGAACTACTTGCTGGAAAGATAATCAACAAAAGGCTTTCATTTTAAAATCACAGTCTGGCTTTTCCCTGCTTTTCTTGTTTGGGCTCAAGGTTTGAAAGCCTTGTGGCCCTCGCTTTGCGTAATTTATCAACATCAAGAGTTTATTGTAGGCATGAGAACTGAAACCTGGATGTTGCTGTAGAAATCCTAGCACAAACAGTATGGCTAATGGGGTGCCCCAGTATCCTGGAATTACTGCTTCAAACAAGAAAAATAAGTGGGATTTCAGATTTTGGGGAGTTTTTCCTCTCTATTTCAAGCTTTCCTCTAATATATTTCCTCAGTCAGCTAAATGACATTCTTCTCTGGCTGGCTGTGATGTTCATCCAAATTTTTTATTTAGTCCTATACAAAAACCTTCCATTTCTGTAATACCAGAGACATTTATGTGGCTGATATTTTAAATAGATATGTGGAAAATCTTGTCTTCCAAATAATTAAAGCATCATAATTCTCCTCTGTAACAAAATAGGCTAAAGGCAGAGGTACAGTTTACCAAATGTAAGCTGCAGGCAATAGGATGAGATGGAAAAAAAACTCAGGGATGAGACATAAGACCAGCAAGATTTGTAGTGGTTTGTGGTAGATAAAGGGGTACCTGCACCTCTGTGAGGTGTTGGTACAAACACAACCTCGTCAACGATGCAGCTTTTATAAGGGATTCTGCTTTAGGAGAAGTCCGTTACCTGACCAGTGCATGTTGGTCTTCCAAGCTAACTGGGCTGATTTTTGGAAAGAGGAAAGCAAGGAGCCTCACAGAGATTAGTCTTTTAGCACAACTGTGCTGGTGAACCAGACTTGGAAGGAGGTACCAATCCACTCTCCAGCCTCTCTTAACTCTCCCCACGATGCAGATCTACTGGTGTCACAAAGTGCTAAAGACAATTTAGGGCACACTTAAGCTACCTCACGTATTCTAGGAGCTAAGGAGAGGCATGACCTACCTGACCCTCTAGCTGAGGTGGGTTTGCACCATTTTACAGGGTCAGAGCTGGGTCCAAGCTGAGGAGCAAACAACGGTATCGGTTCCATATCACCTCAGGCAGCTGGAATGGGGTGAGGAGAGTCTGCCAGTACCACTGCCTTTGTGTGACCCTAAAATAGGCCAAGTCCAAGCCAATTCTCAAGCTAATTCTTCTACTTCAGTCTTAGGAAAGGTATAAGCAGCTTGCATAAAGAGATTTTTTTTTTTTTTGAGAAAAAGATTTTTATGCTACATATGGAATAACCAGTCTTCCCCAAGCCAAAAGCATTGGCTGCATAATGAAATAGCCCATTTTCTAGTAATTTCTGTCTCACAACAGGGCCCAGAGAGGTTTAAAGTAGTGCAAATGCCTCTCTACATTTCCGGAGTTTCTGACCTTATGTCTGCTGTTTTGCAGAGGAGGCAGAGATTTGATCCCCAGCTGCCCATGAACTGTGGGCTCCCTTCAAAAACCTCTTTCTATAGAGGGCTGCAGACAGTTATTGCAACACTCCCTTTCAGTAAGTGACCTCATGCACATGGCATTTTATCTTCAGAGCTCGCTGCTCATGCCTGATACACAGTTCACTGCACAAACAGCCCTCTGACAACCCTGCAGAAGCAGAAACACATGGCGGTTTTGTAAGGCGGCTTCTTCGCTTAACTTACTGCTTTGCCTGAGTCTTCTTTTTCAGAGCTGTAGACAGCACTCATCACTGCCTTGCCCACAGATGCCGATCGACAGTGAGGGAGACCAAGAAGGAAAACAAAGGTACCCACCGACCCGTAGCTTCAGGCACGGCTCGGTTCCCAAAACCGGAGCCGGGTGCAATGACCACCCCATTGGGTCCAACAGCCTCCCTGGGTATCCTCGACGTCAGCTTTTGTCAGTGTTTTCTCTGCCCTGCTCCCTTAGTGAATGGCCTTTGCTAAATCTCTTTTTACTGCCTGCCACATTTTTCATGGCAAGTTGCCACTTTTTAAAGATCTTATACCAGCCTCGCAGAATGGAACTAACACTCACTGATTTCACACTCTTTGGCACAGAAATAAATATTTTATGCATGCAGATAGTCCCAATGAGACTTCCAACCCCAGTAGAAGGGATCGTTGTCAACTGCAGTCATTACAGCACCTGAATAATAATTATTGCTCCTTATTTGGCATTGCCCCACAAGCCAAAGAGACACGGCAGTGCCTACCTCTTCTACACAAACCAACAGAAATAGTCATGAAGCAGAGCATATGCTGTGTCTTGTTCCAACTGAAACACTGAAGTTGGGGAGTATATTTTATTCACCGTAGGCATAATGCTACCAAGAGACTCTGCTTAAATGATGCATCACTGTACTATGTCACAGTGCAGAGCTGGAACTTAGCATGTGTAACTCAGTGTGTATAACATGTATACTTAAACAAGTACACATACACATAAACATATGTCCAGGCATGTATGTGTTGGTTTGTGTGCGTCTGTATTTATATACTTACATACATACATATTTTATATATGCATACAATACATACATATACGAATGCATGTATGCATATTTTTATATATGTATGCATGTATTTTTTTTGTATGCATGGCAATTTTACTGGCCAATGACAGGGAATTTGGTTAGCATCCTTAAGGATTTTATTTGCTTAAGTGAGAAGATAAAATATTTAGCAAAAGATATGGCATACCTTTAAAAGTATAAAAGAAACATTTTTTTTCAGAGCCAGAAATGAAGGTTAGCAACTTGAGAAAGGGAAGAAGGAAGAGAACTAACTTCAAAGACAGACTAATCCCATGTACACTACAATTTGTTACTACGCATCCTTCCCCCTGGTCCCCCAAAAACTATTAATGCATAGAAATTCCTCAGGAACAGCAAAATGGCTATAGAGTTAATCCTGGCATTTCCAGAATGCCACCATGAAGTGGCTGAGTAACAGTATTTAACCACTGATGCAAGAGCAGAAAGTGGTTAAATGTGCACTTTCAGGCTACTGCTGTTGACCTTCTACAGACCACAGAGGTATCAGTAATCACTGTTGACATGACAACCTCCAGGAGAAGCAATAGATTTCACTGGTGTAACCGCAAGGCTGTTCTTTGGAATAAGAAACCAGCACCGACACCCATAAAATATAGAATGTAAAGGAACATGGGGTAATAATATTACAGTCTTCACACTGAGGGTGACGGTTGTGTGAAATAGAGTCTAAGAGTCTAAACATGTGTAGTGTTGTAAAGATACACCACAAGCCCCCTCCCACCCAAACGCCGACCGCTTCTCCTCTAAGAGCACGGGTCTTGCTGCTTGCTCAGAGCAGGAAAAGGTAGCCATACGGTCCGGGGGTGACCACTGTGTGCAGAGATGCATGATGTTTAATGAAAAAACTTGGAGTTGGGTTACTGTTTTCGTTAAGCTGCCTTTGTCTCCCCTCTCACCCTCCAAGAGCTGGAGATGAGTCCTAAGGACACCAGTCCACAGAGGATACCAGTCCCGTAGATCTTCTCTCCATCTGCAGTCAGAAGGGCTCGACCCTAAGGCTGGTTAAGGAAAAAAGATGTTGCTTCAGCAGCTTGGATGGTGTTATCTTGGTTTACGTGAAACCAGGACCACTTAAAGTACAAGAAATTCACTCTTCATGAGACACTCCGTGTCACTTTACAACACTGCTGAAAAGGACACGACTCGCTCTGCCCAGGCTGCAGCACAGTATCGTGCTTTATGTCTTTTCTTCTGTGTAATTTCAAATGCCTGAACCGAATGTATTGATTTTCTGAAAGCTGTTTTGTTAACATGGTCTTTCTTTCCTGTTATCTGAATGTTTTAAGCTGCTTTGTTCGGAGGAGGGCCCTGCACCTCTTCCCAGTGTCATAGTGAGCACAAACACAAAGTTCTGCCGGCATTGCAAGCACCGCTTTTTCTTTGAAAGCGCAAATTTGACCCTTCTGAGAACAGAGCCAGGCAGTCAGTCATATTCAGAGCCAGGTACACCAGACTCTTGCAGAGATGTGTTTCCGTGCTACCATGCATGTGGCAATGCCCTTCCCTGTGCATCTGGTACCACAGGGGCTTTGCACGGGAGGAAAAAGCTGCAGCCAAAAGGGCAGTTGTCTGTCGTCTGCTCTCCTCTTCCCTGCCCTCACACCTCTGCGACCAAACCGCTCTGCAAATCACAAATCTCACTAGTATTTAAAAAGGTGACATCATATTGACTGTTTTAAAAGTTGGCCTGGTGAAAGAAAACACATCTGAGTCTTTCTTCCTGAAATCGAGAGGGAAAGATTTGGGCACGGCAAAGGTTAATACGCTGTGGGGAGAGAAAACCGTTGTCAGCCTTTTTAAAGCTTCCAGGTGGATCAGTATTTGACATACCGCAGAAGACACCCTTGTTTATTGACGTTTACTTTTTCTTTGCGGGAACAGTCACACTCTCCAGTTACTGGTTTTCTTGTGGCTTTCATGCTGAGCCTGTAAGAACAGGATGTTCAAGAGCTGTCCCATATGGTGGCATGCTGTCTATTGTTCAGATGATTGGCTTCAAGCACTGGCTGGCTTTCACTTTTTGCTTTGAGTTGGTTATGGCTGAAACTTGCATCAATTGTTAGGGTGGGGTGGAGAAACCAGGTCCCAGCAAAGGGTGAATCCGCAAAGGGGCTTATTTTCATTACATGAATTTAACACATCTGCTGGAGTTAGACTTCTTTGTGTATTAAGGGCATTATGGTTCAAATTAGAGGGATATTTTAAGATCATAAGAATAGAATTCCCTTCTAATGCGGTGGTGTATATTTTTGGTTTCATTATAATTCTTATTTATTTTAACACATTTGTGATTTGTCCAGAGCTTAGGTTCATGTTCCTATTTATGTGTTTATTTTGGATGGTTGTTATATGTAGATTTACCAGTAAACTCGATTAAGATAATTTTCTTGTATCTTGGACTACTAAGAGCATTCATATATACAATTGAATGCTGAGACAAAAACTGTGTACTAAATGAAAGAGAATGAAAAAACCTGAGGAGATCAGGTTGACTGCATTTGCTCCTGTCAATAATTGTTTGTTTGCTTTCTCTTCCTGTAAGAAGTCTTCAACATTTTTTCCCTGCTTCTTTCCAAATACAAAGAGAAGTTGTAATGTTGTAACAGGAATCCATACAGAAAAACTATTCTCTGTTCTCGATAAGAGAATAAAGCACCCAGAGTGCATCAAATTGTATAATGCTAAGCCCTGATAATAATGGTTACGAATTACTTTCTGACTCCAGCTCGTGACCAATCTCTGTCTTAAAGCGTAAAGATTGATGGTCCCTGCAGTTTTATCCTGATCATTGTAAATCTGTTTTTCAGGACTTTCAGTGGATATTCACTGTCTTGCCTGGGTCACCTGCCCCTGTAAATTACTTTTAGCTTACAGCCTTTCTGGTTTGTAAGCACAGCCAAGATGGCAACTTCTGTGACAGGAATAAATAGGCAAATTTTAATCTATAAAATTCTTCCTTACGCATGCCATCCTTGGCAGAATTTGAGGAGTATGGAGCGCTATCTGCGTTAGAGGGTCCAACATGCTTGGTATCCTCTAATTTAATACCAAACACTTGCTACTTAAAAATCTGGCTTTTTCATTTAAAAAAAAAATTATTAAAAATAATTTAAAAACCCACCCCCACAGTTAATAAATGCACTAAAATAACAGTTTGTCATAACAACAAAATAACTGAGATATTCCCAGTGAGATACACGCAGACGATCTCACCACCTCAAAACAAAGCCCCAAACCCAAACCCCTCACCACAGCTGAACGCAGCATTTTCTTGACCATTTTTATTGCCTATTTCCACCTGCACATGATTGCAGATCTCTGGAAACTCACTGAATCAAACACTGAAGGGTATTAGACCTGAACGCCTTTGAAGATTTGGTCCGAGGAGACTTTGCACCCGCAACTCTAAAGCCTGAACACGTGAAAATACAACTGGTTTCACCGTGATCTGCTGCAACCTGCACAGCAGAGGAGTGTTTGCAGACGGGAATAGTAATATGCCACTTTCTAAGCAAGATCGAATTGTCTTCCCTAATCACGTAGTGGCTTTCTAGCCTAATTTATTCTTTTCAGGAAGGATTTTGTGGAATGCGTGGGGGGTGATGGCATCCTTGCACCACAGAGCTCTGGCTGCCGTGCACCGGCAGAGTCCCCGGAGGCATTGGGTACAGGTTTGGGGAGCCTTCTATGAACAGGACTATTAAGTACACGCTCTATTTGAGCGGGCGTGCACTCTGGATCTCTTTTCTCTCAACTCATTATTAATGGTGTGTGTGTGTTGGGATGGGGGGACTGCCTGAAATTACAAATGAGCTAATTTCCTTTTGCAACTCTACATCAAGAACTGAGAAGTTTGTAACACTTCTTTCTTCCCAGGCAGACTCCACACCCCAAGGAGCGTTTTAAGGGTTTTCGCCCCCCCCCACACACATACACATGCTCTTTTTGTATCTCTCCTAATTCAAAATTTCAACAGCACTACTGTGGAGGGAAATACTTGCTAAAATAAAACATGATGCCTGGAAGAGAAGAATTATCCAAATCTAATTATTAGACACTGCAAGCATTTTGAGAGTCAGAGATCCTACTGAGATGGCAGAATGCCTCATAAGTAATGCAGCAGGCAGGTTTTATTTCATTTCTAGGAGACTATTCATCTGTGGATACAAAGAATCTTTGATAAGTATGCGCATGAAGAAAAACCACTATCATTTCGATGACACTATCAATTACTAGTTAGCAAGTACTGCGGATACACCGCACAACGTATGAAGTGTGCCCAGCTTGTGACTGGTATAATCAGGGAGTAAACAGTGTGCTGATTATTGGCACGTCAGCAAGTACACAGAAGAAGAGTACGATAGGAAACAGTTTTAACTTGAAATTATTCACAGGGGTTTTCTGCAGTTCTTGAGGAGGCGAGCAGCAACATGGCGCACAGAAAACTTACAGACAAGACCCTGCTGACATCAGTAGGCTCAGATAAGGTCTTTTGAGACTAGTGCTGCAAAATCGTTGCTGAAACTTTGTAATGGTGACAACTGGGCTATGACTTACATTCAGCAAAGGCCCAAAGACCTTAATATGAATGAACTAATTTAACATTTAACCTTCAGATAATTTTAGATTGAGATGCGTGCTGTTAATTGGTTGATCAGAAGACAGTATGTACATGTTCTAATGCATGGAAACGTGTAAAGTTTTGATCGAGTGTGCTATAATTTCTTTAATTGATTTGGAAATCTTTGGTTTTAATGCCAACAAAAGTTTACTTGTGCAACTTGCATCATTTGAACTTAGTTATTGTAAGCAGGATGACTTCCACTTATTCTAATCCAATATTTTATCTGGCTCCACCTTCTTCCTGTAGTATTCCTTCAGTACAGGTATTGTATTGTCAAGAGGGCATTTGCCAGTGGTCTGATATCATAGAACCATAGAATGATTTGGGTTGGAAGGCACCTCAAAGACCATCTGTTTCCAACCCCCCTGCCATGAGCAAGAAGACTTTCCACCAGACCAGGTTGCTCACAGCCTCGTCCAACCTGGCCTTGAAATATCTGCTGTCATTGCTGTTTTGGCTTTTCGTGGTGTCTTACATCACCTGTTTTGGATTTTGAGAGGATAGTTACATGGTCTGCTCCCTCACCCACCACTCCTGGAAGACACAGCAGTGGGTTAAGAAGACACACTGATTCCTGGTGCTGCTATGGAAAGGAAAGACTTAATGGCTGATATGGTCTCTTGAGGAAACAAGGCAGACGCAGTCAACCTCTAGATAATATATAGTACCAAATGAAACAGGTTTCACGGGAGCAGAGGAGCAGGGGAGACAACTCCCTTCACCTTCCTCACTGCCCTCACTCCGGGGGATGCAGTTTGAGCTCACTCCTTCAGGGATGCTGGGAAAAGCACAGCTGCCCTGAATATTCCAGCTCAGGAAAGAGCTTACAGCGCATTAGACACTGGGATAGCTATCTGGTAGACAGAAGTCCATAGTAAATCAGGACACACTGGCTCCCAGAGCTAGTCATCCTCCATTCAGCTACTGCCTTCAAGATCTTTGGGGCATCAGAATCCCAAAGTACACACTTTTCTGGTGGCAGCCTTGGGGCTATTGGAGGAGTTCTGGAAGGACACTTCGATAAGTGATGGAGATGTCTAACAGTATACTTCGTGGTTCACATTAATACTGATAAATTGCGATATTCAATACAATTTCATGGTAGCAGTGTGAGTTAAAGTGCTCTCAATAACATAAAAATTACCAAAGTACACCTTCACAAAACGTACTATTCATAATTTTTCAGTCAATTAATATGGAAAATGTAAAGGAGAGCAGATTGTTTTCTATATCAACAGTTCACTGAGAAGATTGTTTTAATTACAAGGCTCTCACATCTTTTTATATTAGGTGTCTTGTTGAGGTTGAAAAGCCATTAGTGTCTCAATGTCTTGCAAAGCTTTCTCTACAATTGTATAACAGCTACTTAGCAGTTATATGAAGCATACCATTTAAACAAAATTTAAGTCCACAATTACTCTGTTAATAAAATGTAAATTTAAAAATACATGCAACCGTCATGAAGATGGAACATTTAATTCTCACTTAGCTTCCCACAGAATGAAGGGTTAATTTGGTAAAAGAGATAAGAAGACTGCAGTAATTGCTCTTATCTGCCGTTTCGTGGGTGAAAATAACTTCTAAGTCTTTGAATTCTAAGGCCTAAATCAAGTGTTCATTTTACCTAGCTATAACTCCCTTGGAACATTAGAAGAAACAATTAGCATAGATCTACCTGTGTATCTTAAGTTATGGTTAATGCATGGGAATGGTGTGCTTAATTTTACTGCTTTGAATATATACCCCTGGAGAATAAAAGGAAGACTTTGGAGTTCTCAATAACAGTAAAAAAGGAAGAGCTTGATTTATTTACTTTCTCTTTTGAGATAACCTTGCTCTTTCTGGTCCTAATCCTCTGCAACAAGTATAAAAATACCAAAAATTGACAAAGAGGATTTCTGAGCACCATGGGGCTCAGTGGAAATACTGCTCCAGCATGTCTCAGCCAGAAGACAGCAGAGACATTGTGGGTTACTTCTTACAAAACTGTTGTTTGATGACTATATTATGCAATGAGCTTTTCTGCAACCATCGCTATTATGAGCAGGAAGAAGAATAAGCAGGTCGGCCCAGGAGAAGGAGCTGTCATTTAATACAAGTAAGGTCTTCTGAAGCTGGAACAGTCAGAGAAGTGGTTGCAGAAGAAAAATCAAGAGTAGATTTATAACAAGGAAGATAGATGACGTTGACCAGAAGATGAAGGTCCAGGACCTCCAGGAGTAGCTGTCGGGAACCAGTGCGCAGTATGAAAAAAAAGAGGTAGCCTTCACCACTCCTGAACTATCGGGGAATATTCCTCAGTAGGGAGACCAGCACCAAATTTCCAAACAAAGGGAGAAAGAACAGAAAAAAGAGTTTGAAAAGTTAAGCCTCAGAGAACAAGCTCATTCTTATAACCCAGAATTAGAGGAGCTTAAAAGTCTTTCACACCCAAAGCCCTTCAAATGCCAAAGGTAGTTGGCCAAGGTCTAGAGTGTAAACTCTTTTAAAGCTGCCTGAAAATCTTATCTATACAGGTCTGTTAACTCCCTCCCTAGAGGCTGCACAGAAACCAGCAATTTGAATATTTGTTTTTACCATTGAACAGCACACATATTATGAAGTCATTTCTCCTTTTCGAACAGAACCCTTTATTCCTTTTTTTAATATCAGTCTCTCCTGAATTAATGAAGCCGCCTCTTTTACAAGGTGCGCAGTCCGGATCGGAACAATGTTTAGGAACAAGTAGACACCTAACTTCTATCACGCACTTAAATAGGATTTAGGAACCTAAATCATAATTGATTTGGTCCTGTGTGCTGTGACTGGGAAATGCTGAAGGTGAGTGAGCTACTCACACGGCCAAAGGAGTTCCATTTTAGCTCCAGTTCTACCTTTACCATTGTCTGACCTTGCCTATAAAGATCAGGCCAGCTATTCGCCTGTCCTAAGGAGCTCACATCTCAAATTTTGAGGAAGAATCCTTTTTTCAGCATTCCACTGGTTGAAATTTTACAGTGAGGGGTATTTCTCATCATCTTTGCCTCCTGATCAGTAAATTATTCAATCCTGTCTCCTAACAGACCACAGCCCGCATGTGAATCAAAACATGAATTTTCATGCAGATAGTTTCACTTGACCACCCTATTTTTAATGATCACTATCCACTCAGAAGGAGTTTGCGTCTAGAAAGGAAAGTTGCTGTGGTTTTGCAATCTTATAATTTCACCATTAAAGGCTACATCAGAATCCTTCTGTAAAAATGAATTTCAAAAAAGTGCTGAACTGTATTATTTCCTGTGTCGTCTGTGTTACGGAACCTCACCCACAAAAAATTTAGCCATTGCTATTTATTATGCACCACCATAACCTATATTCCAGATCAGGGTAAACTCAGTGGGAAGAAAAGGAGAGACTGAACACTGTATGTGGAAAAAAATAGAAACAGTGAAAACAAAAAGTTTACTGCAGTAGCTGGTCTGCAGTAACTTACAAATTACTAACAACTTATGTAAGTTTTACATGCCTATTCCATCTGCTATTCATTAAAAAAACACGTTGCCATGGTAACTGCCACATGCCATGGTATTTATGCTGCTTCTGATGTACAAAGCATAGTTTGTGTAGGAGTGTGTGTATGTATATGATGTGGCAGCTGTCGTCTCTGCCATTTTGTTGCTGCTCTAGAAAAAAAATAAAGCAAGTAGTGGCTATGAATACTCATTTGAGTAACGGTACTCACACCCATTTGACTAAGGGCCCACACAAAGCTCCACATGGTTATCATCTGACCAACCCACACACGGGGTGTTCTCGCAAGGGGGCAGAGCTGGGTGGGCTACCTTTAAAAATAACACTGCTATCTGTCACAGAATTAACAGGCTGAAAGGCAAAAAGATACCCATATTTTTAGTGACGCACAGAAAACAAAGGCTTTTGGAATGACCCTCTTCATCTTTCTTTTAAAAATATAAATGGGAAACAGCACGAATGGCTATGCCCTTTGGAGAGATGTAAATTTTCTGCCCAATGGAAAAGGAGGCAACTCAAAGCACTTCCCAATACTCGTCTTTCTGACCATTATTTAAAAAAAGAGTACTTGCTGAAGATGGACAAGCTGGTGAGAATAAAACAGGCACAAAATTTTGTCCATTACTCAATTCCTACTGAAGCTTCTTTGAGTTTTAATAGTGTTGTGACATTTTTATTCTGTTTACCATCCATTTAACTGTGACATTTCACAAGAAAAATATCATTCAAAAGGCTATTTGCATACCATTTTTACTTCATTTAGAATAAAATGATGTCTACTGCAAACTTCAGAGAAGTGGTCTTATAAGATGACTTGTTTGCTACCTGTCTGAAGAGATGTTCAGTTTCACATTTGTGGTCTAAAATCTCAAATAACTATGTAGTTTTCCTATTTAAGCCAACTCCCTTCATTTTTACTGAACTTACTTGTCACAAGCAATAAGGAAATAGATATTTCAAGGTTTGTGAATATCATCCGACCTCAATGATGACCTGTTCCAGTAGCAAAAAAAACACCTAAAAAACCCCTGAATGCTGGTTGATTGTGCTTTCTTGTGCAGTACCAAAAAAAAAAAAAAAAAAAAAAAAAAAAAAAAAGAGAGAGAAGGAAAGGAACTTGCTTGCTGTATCTTCACCTACAATAATTTAAATAGTTCAGTAGCTAAGGGGAAATTGCTACTTTACGAAATATGCGTACTTGCATAAAATCAGAAAGCTGAGAAACTCTCTATTCTCAGTGCCATGGAATAACCTGTTTTCATGAAAACGTACCCGCAAACTGATTAATAACATGAGATGGAAGGAAGGGGCAATATCGATGACACTGGAGATTAGAAAAGCAGCCTGGTCACATTTATTAGCCTTCTTGCACACTTCTTCACAATGACAAATCAACAAACCCTATCAGAATCCTGTATTACAGGAAATGAACCAAAACAGCCCGTGCAGAGCCGTTGCCTACACATCTTCAGCTGACTTTCAGGTGTCCCAGATTCATCCATTTCAGAAGAACTCTACAGATCAGAAATCATGATATACAGCTGTGAAAAGATTACAAGGATGCAAATAGATGGTTTTCTTCAGCAGAATGTGTTTGCTCCTTACTGAAAATATCTCAAATGTGTATGCTGAGCAGAATAAAAAACAAGAATCACTTATTCATGTGAAGGAGATATCGGGTCTCAGTCTGCCTGGCTCTGCACATTATGGAATCATTTATAGCCTTAATCATAAGTGTTTATAAAATGCTCTTCCTCATCAGAATTCTCTTTTCATAGTTAAATACAAGACTTCAGGCACTTGCACAGGTGTAAATGACCACACAGGGGCCTGACACTGTGCTATCATAAAGTATCAGACCCTGAAGTTTTTTCCTCTCACGTATATTCCAAAATGTATTCCTTTGCTTTCAAGAACAGAGGAATAAAAGAGCAAAACCTAGGAACCACCAAATGCCATAGGAAGAAACGAAAAGGATTATTAAAAAACCCTCTCTCCCTACATTAGTGATACTTGGTGGGAATTACAGCAGCCTCAGCTCTTCTCGTTTTACCATGCCTTTGACCCCACAAGGCTGTTCCAGCAGGCAGGGAATTAGCAGAAAGTCAACATGTCATACTCTGACCCTGAGACAACAGCCAGAGCAGGTTATCACAGGAGTCATTATTGCCTTAAAAATGGAATCCTCAATTGGCCAGTTAAGCCTGCTTCGAGCTGTCAGAATGATGCAAAGCAGCATCATCGGGTCAGAGAAACTGTTATTTTCAGATTTTAGAGTAGAAGAGTGAATAGCAATCCTGTGATAAAGAATTATAGGATTCATCAGACATAGACCCAGTTCTGTGTGCTTTTGGATTTTTCCTAGAGAGCTGTTAGCTTTCATAACTAAATCCATCACACAAACAACATCTCAAAAAAAAAAAAAAACAAACCACAAACAAAAAACAAAACAAGCAATAAACAATCAAGAAAAAAAATTCAGTCCTGGGCATTTTGCATTCCCAGTTAGAACTAGCCTTGCATGCAGCTGCTAGGCAATCTTCTCCCAGACCAAAACATACCACATTATCTAACCCACGTTTGTTTTTAAGCTCATGTCCAGTGTAAAGCATTGTAAGAATTGCAAAATCCAAAGTGGGAAGGTTTCGTTCCAAACAAAATAACTATTTTATTTGTTAAACTAGATTAAACTCACAGCACTGTGTATGTCTAAATAATAAGAAAAGAGCTGGTGGAAATAACTGTGTAATTCCAGGAGGTCGATGACATTATCCACTGCTATTTGGCCCAGATTGCTCCACATACTTAAATGGTTATATTTTATCTACCACTGCATTCCTTCCCTCTGTATATTCAGCTGTAATTACCCTTTCTTTCAGGATGATACCTCAGGTAGTCGTGACTGTTGTGCTACAGGGAGCTAGGGAAACATCTTCAGCTTTAAAAACTGTTACAGGCTTTTGCAGGTGTGTTTGAGACTAGCATAGCACAAATGAAGTTATCTAGTGCAAGACTTAGACAATATGGACCACATGCACAGAGGGGCAATTAGCACAAACAGGGGAATAATCTACGATAGCGGAAAAATAAACAGAGCTCTTTCACGTTGAACCTGAAATCCCAATTACATTGCAGAACACAGATGTTAGTCCCATAAAATAAATACAATTGGCACCTTTGGGTTATGATTAAATCCTGCAGGCACTGAACAAAACATATGCCTTTTCCCTTTATAACACATTTTCCTTTTCACTCGGAAGCAAACATTCTTTTGCACCCAATTCCCATCGTACTTATTTATATAAAGAAAATGATATTTAGTATCATTCCTTCTCCAGCTTATAACATACAAGACTCTCCTC